>NW_028132857.1:0-138486 GCF_964374135.1 Grampus griseus
CATTTAAAGCATAGGAAAAGACGCAGAACGTCCACAGTGATGCACTTGGTCAAAAAGGGCGTATGCGTTTTTTCCTGAATATATTCAGGAAAAAACGCATACGCCCTTTTTGGCCAACCAAGCAAACTTGCAAAGGAAATCTGCACTACAATGAAGTCTCACTTCCCCCCGGTCAAAAGGGCAATCTGAAAAAAGTGTAAAATCCAGAAAGACAGAACAGTCCATGGAGAACTGGGGGCCTTGTTATGCTGATGGGCGGGATGTAAATTGCCACCCGCCACTCTGGAGAAGTGTATGGTGTTTCCTGAAACATCTAAAAAACAAAGCAACAGAGCCTAGGGCACTTCCACTTATGGTCCTATAGCTTAGGGAAACTACAATCAAAAAGACACAGCCACCCCAAAGTTTGGGACGGCTCTGTTTACTAGAACCTAATTTATGGCACAAGTTCAATATCGCAGAATGCGAAAAATTGATAAAGTAGTTGTGGTACTTACGTACAATGCAATATCGCTCAGCAATGAAATCTATGTCATCAGTCCCGTAGCAGCATAATGAGTGGATTCAGGTACAATGATTCTAACTGAAATAAGTCACACAGAAAAAGAAACATCATAAGATATCACGAATACACGGAATGTAAACTTGGCTACACAGGAACTGAATTACAAAACAGAACAGGGTCTCAAATTTAGAAAACCAACTTATGCTTGCTTAAGGGGAAAGGTGAGTTGGGGTGCTCCATAAAACCAGAGATTGAAATGAGCACAGATACCATTCCATAAGCCAAATATGTAATAGACAAGAGATACTCCTTGTTCAACGAAATGGACTCAACACCCCATATTAAATGCCTAAGAGTATACGTGACTAGTAGTAATCTTAAAACCTATGGATTGCTATGTCTCCAAAAGAGAATCAAGCGTGTGTACAGCGGCATAAACGCAGCAGTGATAGGACTGGTGAGGTTCGGTGAGCAAATGCAGACCCTTTGAAGTCATATTGCATGGTAGCCATTCCATGGGTCTCAACTCTCCAGGTTGAAGGGATTCTTCCTTCAGCTAAAACATGCATGTGGAACCCAGAGTATGATCCACCGTGTGATCGGGAAACGTGTTCAAATGTGTCTCAGTTTTCGTCCCCTG
Organism: Grampus griseus; assembly: GCF_964374135.1. Taxonomy (NCBI): domain Eukaryota; kingdom Metazoa; phylum Chordata; class Mammalia; order Artiodactyla; family Delphinidae; genus Grampus; species Grampus griseus. The sequence goes on from NW_028132857.1 coordinate 1,146, forward strand.
GTACTCGGGTGCAACATTCCAGACGCTTTACTAACACTCTCCCCACTTGGAGAGTCAGTGCCTTGAACCTCCTGTTTGGTCCAGTTTGCAATTTCTGCGGAAGATGAACAGGAATAGGGAGAACCAATGAGAGACTAGCTGGAGGTGTCTGGACGGGCAAATTTAACTCTCATTTCCCACCAGGAAGAGGAATTAACCAAAGGCTCAGCGTGCCGTGCCAGAACCAGATTAGGGCCTGAAGAAATCCTGCCGTTTTGCGGCCAGCTCACAAGAAAGCGAGTTGAAGAAAGGAGCTCTGGGGCACTGTAATTCACAAACCTGCAGAGTTATAAATGACAGCTATCGTCCAAAAATATTTTGAAGTCAGGCTGCCAAGAGGACTTGAAAGCGAGGCAGAATTGCAGGAAAGTGATTTCAGGAGGTAGACTGGAATTGCATTTTAAGCATAGGAAAAGAGGCAGAACGTCCACAGTGATGCACTTGGCCAAAAAGGGCGTATGCGTTTTTTTCCTGAATATATTCAGGAAAAAACGCATACGCACTTTTTGGCCAAGCAAGCAAGCTTGCAAAGGAAATCTGCACTACAATGAAGTCTCACTTCCCCCCCGGTCAAAAGGGCCATCTGAAAAAAGTGTAAAATCCAGAAAGGCAGGACAGTCCATGGAGAACTGGGGGCCTTGTTATGCTGATGGGCGGGATGTAAATTGCCACCCGCCACTCTGGAGAAGTGTATGGCATTTCCTGAAACATCTAAAAAACAAAGCAACAGAGCCTAGGGCACTTCCACTTATGGTCCTATAGCTTAGGGAAATTAAAATCAAAAAGACACAGCCACCCCAAAGTTTGGGACGGCTCTGTTTACTAGAACCTAATTTACGGCACAAGTTCAATATTGCAGAATGCGAAAAATGGATAAAGAAGTTGTGGTACTTACGTACAATGCAATATCGCTCATCAATGAAATCTATGTCATCAGGCCGGTAGCAGCATAATGAGTGGATTCAGGTACGATGATTCTAAGTGAAATAATTCACACAGAAAAAGAAACATCGTAAGATATCACGAATACACGGAATGTAAACTTGGCTACACAGGAACTGAATTACAAAACAGAACAGGGTCTCAAATTTAGAAAACCAACTTATGCTTGCTTAAGGGGAAAGGTGAGTTGGGGTGCTCCATAAAACCAGAGATTGAAATGAGCACAGATACCATTCCATAAGCCAAATATGTAATAGACAAGAGATACTCCTTGCTCAACGAAATGGACTCAACACCCCATATTAAATGCCTAAGAGTATACCTGACTAATAGGAATCTTAAAACCTATGGATTGCTATGTCTCCGAAAGAGAATCAAGCATGTGTACAGCGGCATAAACGCAGCAGTGATAGGACTGGTGAGGTTCGGTGAGCAAATGCAGACCCTTTGAAGTCATATTGCATGGTAGCCATTCCATGGGTCTCAACTCTCCAGGTTGAAGGGATTCTTCCTTCAGCTAAAACATGCATGTGGAACCCAGGGTATGATCCACCGTGTGATCGGGAAACGTGTTCAAATGTGTCTCAGTTTCCGTCCCCTGGTACTCGGGTGCAACATTCCAGATGCTTTACTAACACTCTCCCCACATGGACAGTCAGTGCCTTGAACCTCCTGTTTGGCCCAGTTTGCAATTTCTGCGGAAGATGAACAGGAATACGGAGAACCAATGAGAGACTAGCTGGAGGTGTCTGGACGGGCAAATTTAACTCTCATTTCCCACCAGGAAGGGGAATTAACCAAAGGCTCAGCGTGCCGTGCCGGAACCAGATTAGGGCCTGAAGCAATCCTGCGGTGTTGCGGCCAGCTCACAAGAAAGCGAGTTGAAGAAAGGAGCTCAGGGGCACTGTAATTCACAAACCTGCAGAGTTATAAATGACAGCTAGCGTCCAAAACATATTTTGAAGTCAGGCTGCCAAGAGGACTTGAAAGCGGGGCAGAATTGCAGGAAACCGATTTCAGGAGGTAGACTGGAATTGCATTTAAAGCATAGGAAAAGACGCAGAACGTCCACAGTGATGCACTTGGTCAAAAAGGGCGTATGCGTTTTTTCCTGAATATATTCAGGAAAAAACGCATACGCCCTTTTTGGCCAACCAAGCAAACTTGCAAAGGAAATCTGCACTACAATGAAGTCTCACTTCCCCCCGGTCAAAAGGGCAATCTGAAAAAAGTGTAAAATCCAGAAAGACAGAACAGTCCATGGAGAACTGGGGGGCCTTGTTATGCTGATGGGCGGGATGTAAATTGCCACCCGCCACTCTGGAGAAGTGTATGGTGTTTCCTGAAACATCTAAAAAACAAAGCAACAGAGCCTAGGGCACTTCCACTTATGGTCCTATAGCTTAGGGAAACTACAATCAAAAAGACACAGCCACCCCAAAGTTTGGGACGGCTCTGTTTACTAGAACCTAATTTATGGCACAAGTTCAATATCGCAGAATGCGAAAAATGGATAAAGTAGTTGTGGTACTTACGTACAATGCAATATCGCTCAGCAATGAAATCTATGTCATCAGTCCCGTAGCAGCATAATGAGTGGATTCAGGTACAATGATTCTAACTGAAATAAGTCACACAGAAAAAGAAACATCATAAGATATCACGAATACACGGAATGTAAACTTGGCTACACAGGAACTGAATTACAAAACAGAACAGGGTCTCAAATTTAGAAAACCAACTTATGCTTGCTTAAGGGGAAAGGTGAGTTGGGGTGCTCCATAAAACCAGAGATTGAAATGAGCACAGATACCATTCCATAAGCCAAATATGTAATAGACAAGAGATACTCCTTGTTCAACGAAATGGACTCAACACCCCATATTAAATGCCTAAGAGTATACGTGACTAGTAGTAATCTTAAAACCTATGGATTGCTATGTCTCCAAAAGAGAATCAAGCGTGTGTACAGCGGCATAAACGCAGCAGTGATAGGACTGGTGAGGTTCGGTGAGCAAATGCAGACCCTTTGAAGTCATATTGCATGGTAGCCATTCCATGGGTCTCAACTCTCCAGGTTGAAGGGATTCTTCCTTCAGCTAAAACATGCATGTGGAACCCAGAGTATGATCCACCGTGTGATCGGGAAACGTGTTCAAATGTGTCTCAGTTTTCGTCCCCTGGTACTCGGGTGCAACATTCCAGACGCTTTACTAACACTCTCCCCACTTGGAGAGTCAGTGCCTTGAACCTCCTGTTTGGTCCAGTTTGCAATTTCTGCGGAAGATGAACAGGAATAGGGAGAACCAATGAGAGACTAGCTGGAGGTGTCTGGACGGGCAAATTTAACTCTCATTTCCCACCAGGAAGAGGAATTAACCAAAGGCTCAGCGTGCCGTGCCAGAACCAGATTAGGGCCTGAAGAAATCCTGCCGTTTTGCGGCCAGCTCACAAGAAAGCGAGTTGAAGAAAGGAGCTCTGGGGCACTGTAATTCACAAACCTGCAGAGTTATAAATGACAGCTATCGTCCAAAAATATTTTGAAGTCAGGCTGCCAAGAGGACTTGAAAGCGAGGCAGAATTGCAGGAAAGTGATTTCAGGAGGTAGACTGGAATTGCATTTTAAGCATAGGAAAAGAGGCAGAACGTCCACAGTGATGCACTTGGCCAAAAAGGGCGTATGCGTTTTTTCCTGAATATATTCAGGAAAAAACGCATACGCACTTTTTGGCCAAGCAAGCAAGCTTGCAAAGGAAATCTGCACTACAATGAAGTCTCACTTCCCCCCCGGTCAAAAGGGCCATCTGAAAAAAGTGTAAAATCCAGAAAGGCAGGACAGTCCATGGAGAACTGGGGGCCTTGTTATGCTGATGGGCGGGATGTAAATTGCCACCCGCCACTCTGGAGAAGTGTATGGCATTTCCTGAAACATCTAAAAAACAAAGCAACAGAGCCTAGGGCACTTCCACTTATGGTCCTATAGCTTAGGGAAATTAAAATCAAAAAGACACAGCCACCCCAAAGTTTGGGACGGCTCTGTTTACTAGAACCTAATTTACGGCACAAGTTCAATATTGCAGAATGCGAAAAATGGATAAAGAAGTTGTGGTACTTACGTACAATGCAATATCGCTCAGCAATGAAATCTATGTCATCAGGCCGGTAGCAGCATAATGAGTGGATTCAGGTACGATGATTCTAAGTGAAATAATTCACACAGAAAAAGAAACATCGTAAGATATCACGAATACACGGAATGTAAACTTGGCTACACAGGAACTGAATTACAAAACAGAACAGGGTCTCAAATTTAGAAAACCAACTTATGCTTGCTTAAGGGGAAAGGTGAGTTGGGGTGCTCCATAAAACCAGAGATTGAAATGAGCACAGATACCATTCCATAAGCCAAATATGTAATAGACAAGAGATACTCCTTGCTCAACGAAATGGACTCAACACCCCATATTAAATGCCTAAGAGTATACCTGACTAATAGGAATCTTAAAACCTATGGATTGCTATGTCTCCGAAAGAGAATCAAGCATGTGTACAGCGGCATAAACGCAGCAGTGATAGGAATGGTGAGGTTCGGTGAGCAAATGCAGACCCTTTGAAGTCATATTGCATGGTAGCCATTCCATGGGTCTCAACTCTCCAGGTTGAAGGGATTCTTCCTTCAGCTAAAACATGCATGTGGAACCCAGGGTATGATCCACCGTGTGATCGGGAAACGTGTTCAAATGTGTCTCAGTTTCCGTCCCCTGGTACTCGGGTGCAACATTCCAGATGCTTTACTAACACTCTCCCCACATGGACAGTCAGTGCCTTGAACCTCCTGTTTGGCCCAGTTTGCAATTTCTGCGGAAGATGAACAGGAATACGGAGAACCAATGAGAGACTAGCTGGAGGTGTCTGGACGGGCAAATTTAACTCTCATTTCCCACCAGGAAGGGGAATTAACCAAAGGCTCAGCGTGCCGTGCCGGAACCAGATTAGGGCCTGAAGCAATCCTGCGGTGTTGCGGCCAGCTCACAAGAAAGCGAGTTGAAGAAAGGAGCTCAGGGGCACTGTAATTCACAAACCTGCAGAGTTATAAATGACAGCTAGCGTCCAAAACATATTTTGAAGTCAGGCTGCCAAGAGGACTTGAAAGCGGGGCAGAATTGCAGGAAACCGATTTCAGGAGGTAGACTGGAATTGCATTTAAAGCATAGGAAAAGACGCAGAATGTCCACAGTGATGCACTTGGTCAAAAAGGGCGTATGCGTTTTTTCCTGAATATATTCAGGAAAAAACGCATACGCCCTTTTTGGCCAACCAAGCAAACTTGCAAAGGAAATCTGCACTACAATGAAGTCTCACTTCCCCCCGGTCAAAAGGGCAATCTGAAAAAAGTGTAAAATCCAGAAAGACAGAACAGTCCATGGAGAACTGGGGGCCTTGTTATGCTGATGGGCGGGATGTAAATTGCCACCCGCCACTCTGGAGAAGTGTATGGTGTTTCCTGAAACATCTAAAAAACAAAGCAACAGAGCCTAGGGCACTTCCACTTATGGTCCTATAGCTTAGGGAAACTACAATCAAAAAGACACAGCCACCCCAAAGTTTGGGACGGCTCTGTTTACTAGAACCTAATTTATGGCACAAGTTCAATATCGCAGAATGCGAAAAATGGATAAAGTAGTTGTGGTACTTACGTACAATGCAATATCGCTCAGCAATGAAATCTATGTCATCAGTCCCGTAGCAGCATAATGAGTGGATTCAGGTACAATGATTCTAACTGAAATAAGTCACACAGAAAAAGAAACATCATAAGATATCACGAATACACGGAATGTAAACTTGGCTACACAGGAACTGAATTACAAAACAGAACAGGGTCTCAAATTTAGAAAACCAACTTATGCTTGCTTAAGGGGAAAGGTGAGTTGGGGTGCTCCATAAAACCAGAGATTGAAATGAGCACAGATACCATTCCATAAGCCAAATATGTAATAGACAAGAGATACTCCTTGTTCAACGAAATGGACTCAACACCCCATATTAAATGCCTAAGAGTATACGTGACTAGTAGTAATCTTAAAACCTATGGATTGCTATGTCTCCAAAAGAGAATCAAGCGTGTGTACAGCGGCATAAACGCAGCAGTGATAGGACTGGTGAGGTTCGGTGAGCAAATGCAGACCCTTTGAAGTCATATTGCATGGTAGCCATTCCATGGGTCTCAACTCTCCAGGTTGAAGGGATTCTTCCTTCAGCTAAAACATGCATGTGGAACCCAGAGTATGATCCACCGTGTGATCGGGAAACGTGTTCAAATGTGTCTCAGTTTTCGTCCCCTGGTACTCGGGTGCAACATTCCAGACGCTTTACTAACACTCTCCCCACTTGGAGAGTCAGTGCCTTGAACCTCCTGTTTGGTCCAGTTTGCAATTTCTGCGGAAGATGAACAGGAATAGGGAGAACCAATGAGAGACTAGCTGGAGGTGTCTGGACGGGCAAATTTAACTCTCATTTCCCACCAGGAAGAGGAATTAACCAAAGGCTCAGCGTGCCGTGCCAGAACCAGATTAGGGCCTGAAGAAATCCTGCCGTTTTGCGGCCAGCTCACAAGAAAGCGAGTTGAAGAAAGGAGCTCTGGGGCACTGTAATTCACAAACCTGCAGAGTTATAAATGACAGCTATCGTCCAAAAATATTTTGAAGTCAGGCTGCCAAGAGGACTTGAAAGCGAGGCAGAATTGCAGGAAAGTGATTTCAGGAGGTAGACTGGAATTGCATTTTAAGCATAGGAAAAGAGGCAGAACGTCCACAGTGATGCACTTGGCCAAAAAGGGCGTATGCGTTTTTTCCTGAATATATTCAGGAAAAAACGCATACGCACTTTTTGGCCAAGCAAGCAAGCTTGCAAAGGAAATCTGCACTACAATGAAGTCTCACTTCCCCCCCGGTCAAAAGGGCCATCTGAAAAAAGTGTAAAATCCAGAAAGGCAGGACAGTCCATGGAGAACTGGGGGCCTTGTTATGCTGATGGGCGGGATGTAAATTGCCACCCGCCACTCTGGAGAAGTGTATGGCATTTCCTGAAACATCTAAAAAACAAAGCAACAGAGCCTAGGGCACTTCCACTTATGGTCCTATAGCTTAGGGAAATTAAAATCAAAAAGACACAGCCACCCCAAAGTTTGGGACGGCTCTGTTTACTAGAACCTAATTTACGGCACAAGTTCAATATTGCAGAATGCGAAAAATGGATAAAGAAGTTGTGGTACTTACGTACAATGCAATATCGCTCAGCAATGAAATCTATGTCATCAGGCCGGTAGCAGCATAATGAGTGGATTCAGGTACGATGATTCTAAGTGAAATAATTCACACAGAAAAAGAAACATCGTAAGATATCACGAATACACGGAATGTAAACTTGGCTACACAGGAACTGAATTACAAAACAGAACAGGGTCTCAAATTTAGAAAACCAACTTATGCTTGCTTAAGGGGAAAGGTGAGTTGGGGTGCTCCATAAAACCAGAGATTGAAATGAGCACAGATACCATTCCATAAGCCAAATATGTAATAGACAAGAGATACTCCTTGCTCAACGAAATGGACTCAACACCCCATATTAAATGCCTAAGAGTATACCTGACTAATAGGAATCTTAAAACCTATGGATTGCTATGTCTCCGAAAGAGAATCAAGCATGTGTACAGCGGCATAAACGCAGCAGTGATAGGAATGGTGAGGTTCGGTGAGCAAATGCAGACCCTTTGAAGTCATATTGCATGGTAGCCATTCCATGGGTCTCAACTCTCCAGGTTGAAGGGATTCTTCCTTCAGCTAAAACATGCATGTGGAACCCAGGGTATGATCCACCGTGTGATCGGGAAACGTGTTCAAATGTGTCTCAGTTTCCGTCCCCTGGTACTCGGGTGCAACATTCCAGATGCTTTACTAACACTCTCCCCACATGGACAGTCAGTGCCTTGAACCTCCTGTTTGGCCCAGTTTGCAATTTCTGCGGAAGATGAACAGGAATACGGAGAACCAATGAGAGACTAGCTGGAGGTGTCTGGACGGGCAAATTTAACTCTCATTTCCCACCAGGAAGGGGAATTAACCAAAGGCTCAGCGTGCCGTGCCGGAACCAGATTAGGGCCTGAAGCAATCCTGCGGTGTTGCGGCCAGCTCACAAGAAAGCGAGTTGAAGAAAGGAGCTCAGGGGCACTGTAATTCACAAACCTGCAGAGTTATAAATGACAGCTAGCGTCCAAAACATATTTTGAAGTCAGGCTGCCAAGAGGACTTGAAAGCGGGGCAGAATTGCAGGAAACCGATTTCAGGAGGTAGACTGGAATTGCATTTAAAGCATAGGAAAAGACGCAGAATGTCCACAGTGATGCACTTGGTCAAAAAGGGCGTATGCGTTTTTTCCTGAATATATTCAGGAAAAAACGCATACGCCCTTTTTGGCCAACCAAGCAAACTTGCAAAGGAAATCTGCACTACAATGAAGTCTCACTTCCCCCCGGTCAAAAGGGCAATCTGAAAAAAGTGTAAAATCCAGAAAGACAGAACAGTCCATGGAGAACTGGGGGCCTTGTTATGCTGATGGGCGGGATGTAAATTGCCACCCGCCACTCTGGAGAAGTGTATGGTGTTTCCTGAAACATCTAAAAAACAAAGCAACAGAGCCTAGGGCACTTCCACTTATGGTCCTATAGCTTAGGGAAACTACAATCAAAAAGACACAGCCACCCCAAAGTTTGGGACGGCTCTGTTTACTAGAACCTAATTTATGGCACAAGTTCAATATCGCAGAATGCGAAAAATGGATAAAGTAGTTGTGGTACTTACGTACAATGCAATATCGCTCAGCAATGAAATCTATGTCATCAGTCCCGTAGCAGCATAATGAGTGGATTCAGGTACAATGATTCTAACTGAAATAAGTCACACAGAAAAAGAAACATCATAAGATATCACGAATACACGGAATGTAAACTTGGCTACACAGGAACTGAATTACAAAACAGAACAGGGTCTCAAATTTAGAAAACCAACTTATGCTTGCTTAAGGGGAAAGGTGAGTTGGGGTGCTCCATAAAACCAGAGATTGAAATGAGCACAGATACCATTCCATAAGCCAAATATGTAATAGACAAGAGATACTCCTTGTTCAACGAAATGGACTCAACACCCCATATTAAATGCCTAAGAGTATACGTGACTAGTAGTAATCTTAAAACCTATGGATTGCTATGTCTCCAAAAGAGAATCAAGCGTGTGTACAGCGGCATAAACGCAGCAGTGATAGGACTGGTGAGGTTCGGTGAGCAAATGCAGACCCTTTGAAGTCATATTGCATGGTAGCCATTCCATGGGTCTCAACTCTCCAGGTTGAAGGGATTCTTCCTTCAGCTAAAACATGCATGTGGAACCCAGAGTATGATCCACCGTGTGATCGGGAAATGTGTTCAAATGTGTCTCAGTTTTCGTCCCCTGGTACTCGGGTGCAACATTCCAGACGCTTTACTAACACTCTCCCCACTTGGAGAGTCAGTGCCTTGAACCTCCTGTTTGGTCCAGTTTGCAATTTCTGCGGAAGATGAACAGGAATAGGGAGAACCAATGAGAGACTAGCTGGAGGTGTCTGGACGGGCAAATTTAACTCTCATTTCCCACCAGGAAGAGGAATTAACCAAAGGCTCAGCGTGCCGAGCCAGAACCAGATTAGGGCCTGAAGAAATCCTGCCGTTTTGCGGCCAGCTCACAAGAAAGCGAGTTGAAGAAAGGAGCTCTGGGGCACTGTAATTCACAAACCTGCAGAGTTATAAATGTCAGCTATCGTCCAAAAATATTTTGAAGTCAGGCTGCCAAGAGGACTTGAAAGCGAGGCAGAATTGCAGGAAAGTGATTTCAGGAGGTAGACTGGAATTGCATTTTAAGCATAGGAAAAGAGGCAGAACGTCCACAGTGATGCACTTGGCCAAAAAGGGCGTATGCGTTTTTTCCTGAATATATTCAGGAAAAAACGCATACGCCCTTTTTGGCCAAGCAAGCAAGCTTGCAAAGGAAATCTGCACTACAATGAAGTCTCACTTCCCCCCGGTCAAAAGGGCCATCTGAAAAAAGTGTAAAATCCAGAAAGGCAGGACAGTCCATGGAGAACTGGGGGCCTTGTTATGCTGATGGGTGGGATGTAAATTGCCACCCGCCACTCTGGAGAAGTGTATGGTGTTTCCTGAAACATCTAAAAAACAAAGCAACAGAGCCTAGGGCACTTCCACTTATGGTCCTATAGCTTAGGGAAATTAAAATCAAAAAGACACAGCCACCCCAAAGTTTGAGACGGCTCTGTTTACTAGAACCTAATTTACGGCACAAGTTCAATATCGCAGAATGCGAAAAATGGATAAAGTAGTTGTGGTACTTACGTACAATGCAATATCGCTCAGCAATGAAATCTATGTCATCAGTCCCATAGCAGCATAATGAGTGGATTCAGGTACGATGATTCTAACTGAAATAAGTCACACAGAAAAAGAAACATCATAAGATATCACGAATACACGGAATGTAAACTTGGCTACACAGGAACTGAATTACAAAACAGAACAGGGTCTCAAAGTTAGAAAACCAACTTATGCTTGCTTAAGGGGAAAGGTGAGTTGGGGTGCTCCATAAAAACAGAGATTGAAATGAGCACAGATACCATTCCATAAGCCAAATATGTAATAGAAAAGAGCTAGTCCTTGCTCAACGAAATGGACGCAACACCCCATATTAAATGCCTAAGAGTATACCTGACTAGTAAGAATCTTAAAACCTATGGATTGCTATGTCTCCGAAAGAGAATCAATCGTGTGTACACCGGCATAAACGCAGCAGTGATAGGATTGGTGAGATTCGGTGAGCAAATGCAGACCCTTTGAAGTCATATTGCATGGTAGCCATTCCATGGGTCTCAACTCTCCAGGTTGAAGGGATTCTTCCTTCAGCTAAAACATGCATGTGGAACCCAGAGTATGATCCACCGTGTGATCGGGAAACGTGTTCAAATGTGTCTCAGTTTTCGTCCCCTGGTACTCGGGTGCAACATTGCAAACGCTTTACTAACACTCTCCCCACTTGGAGAGTCAGTGCCTTGAACCTCCTGTTTGGCCCAGTTTGCAATTTCTGCGGAAGATGAACAGGAATAGGGAGAACCAATGAGAGACTAGCTGGAGGTGTCTGGACGGGCAAATTTAACTCTCATTTCCCACCAGGAAGGGGAATTAACCAAAGGTTCAGCGTGCCGTGCCGGAACCAGAATAGGGCCTGAAGCAATCCTGCGGTGTTGCGGCCAGCTCACAAGAAAGCGAGTTGAAGAAAGGAGCTCAGGGGCACTGTAATTCACAAACCTGCAGAGTTATAAATGACAGCTATCGTCCAAAAATATATTGAAGTAAGGCTGCCAAGAGGACTTGAAAGCGGGGCAGAATTGCAGGAAACCGATTTCAGGAGGTAGACTGGAATTGCATTTAAAGCATAGGAAAAGAGGCAGAACGTCCACAATGATGCACTTGGCCAAAAAGGGCGTATGCGTTTTTTCCTGAATATATTCAGGAAAAAACGCATACGCCCTTTTTGGCCAACCCAGCAAGCTTGCAAAGGAAATCTGCACTACAATGACGTCTCACTTTCCCCCGGTCAAAAGGGCCATCTGAAAAAAGTGTAAAATCCAGAAAGGCGGGACAGTCCATGGAGAACTGGGGGCCTTGTTATGCTGATGGGTGGGATGTAAATTGCCACCCGCCACTCTGGAGAAGTGTATGGTGTTTCCTGAAACATCTAAAAAACAAAGCAACAGAGCCTAGGGCACTTCCACTTATGGTCCTATAGCTTAGGGAAATTAAAATCAAAAAGACACAGCCACCCCAAAGTTTGGGACGGCTCTGTTTACTAGAACCTCGTTTACGGTACAAGTTCAATATCGCAGAAAGCGAAAACTGGATAAAGAAGTTGTGGTACATACGTACAATGCAATATCACTCAGCAATGAAATCTATGTCATCAGGCCCATAGGAGCATAATGAGTGGATTCAGATACGATGATTCTAACTGAAATAAGTCACACAGAAAAAGAAACATCATAAGATATCACGAATACACGGAATGTAAACTTGGCTACACAGGAACTGAATTACAAAACAGAACACGGTCTCAAATTTAGAAAACCAACTTATGCTTGCTTAAGGGGAAAGCTGAGTTGGGGTGCTCCATAAAAACAGAGATTGAAATGAGCACAGATACCGTTCCATAAGCCAAATATGTAATAGACAAGAGCTAGTCCTTGCTCAACGAAATGGACGCAACACCCCATATTAAACATCTAAGAGTATACCTGACTAGTAAGAATCTTAAAACCTATGGATTGTTATGTCTGTGAAAGAGAATCAAGCGTGTGTACAGCGGCATAAACGCAGCAGTGATAGGATTGGTGAGGTTCAGTGAGCAAATGCAGACCCTTTGAAGTCATATTGCATGGTAGCCATTCCATGGGTCTCAACTCTCCAGGTTGAAGGGATTCTTCCTTCAGCTAAAACATGCATGTGGAACCCAGAGTATGATCCACCGTGTGATCGGGAAACGTGTTCAAATGTGTCTCAGTTTTCATCCCCTGGTACTCGGGTGCAACATTCCAGACGCTTTACTAACACTCTCCCCACTTGGAGAGTCAGTGCCTTGAACCTCCTGTTTGGCCCAGTTTGCAATTTCTGCGGAAGATGAACAGGAATAGGGAGAACCAATGAGAGACTAGCTGTAGGTGTCTGGACGGGCAAATTTAACTCTCATTTCCCACCAGGAAGAGGAATTAACCAAAGGCTCAGCGTGCCGTGCCGGAACCAGTTTAGGCCCTGAAGCAATCCTGCGGTGTTGCGGCCAGCTCACAAGAAAGCGAGTTGAAGAAAGGAGCTCAGGGGCACTGTAATTCACAAACCTGCAGAGTTATAAATGACAGCTATCGTCCAAAAATATATTGAAGTAAGGCTGCCAAGAGGACTTGAAAGCGGGGCAGAATTGCAGGAAACCGATTTCAGGAGGTAGACTGGAATTGCATTTAAAGCATAGGAAATGACGCGGAACATACACAATGATGCACTTGGCCAAAAAGGGCGTATGCGTTTTTTCCTGAATATATTCAGGAAAAAACGCATACGCCCTTTTAGGCCAACCAAGCAAGCTTGCAAAGGAAATCTGCACTACAATGAAGTCTCACTTCCCCCCTGTCAAAAGGGCCATCTGAAAAAAGTGTAAAATCCAGAAAGGCAGGACAGTCCATGGAGAACTGGGGGCCTTGTTGTGCTGATGCGCGGGATGTAAATTGCCACCCGCCACTGTGGAGAAGTGTATGGTGTTTCCTGAAACATATAAAACAAAGCAACAGAGCCTAGGGCACTTCCACTTATGGTCCTATAGCTTAGGGAAATTACAATCAAAAAGACACAGCCACCCCAAAGTTTGGGACGGCTCTGTTTACTAGAACCTAATTTACGGCACAAGTTCAATATCGCAGAATGCGAAAAATGGATAAAGAAGTTGTGGTAGTTACGTAGAATGCAATATCGCTCAGCAATGAAATTTATGTCATCAGGCCCGTAGCAGCATAATGAGTGGATTCAGGTACGATGATTCTAACTGAAATAAGTCACACAGAAAAAGAAACATCATAAGATATCACTAATACCCGGAATGTAAACTTGGCTACACAGGAACTGAATTACAAAACAGAACACGGTCTCAAATTTAGAAAACCAACTTATGCTTGCTTAAGGGGAAAGGTGAGTTGGGGTGCTCCATAAAACCAGAGATTGAAATGAGCACAGATACCGTTCCATAAGCCAAATATGTAATAGACAAGAGCTACTCCTTGCTCAACGAATTGGACTCAACACCCCATATTAAACGGCTAAGAGTATACCTGACTAGTAAGAATCTTAAAACCTATGGATGGATATGTCTCTGAAAGAGAATGAAGCATGTGTACAGCAGCATAAACGCAACAGTGATAGGATTGGTGAGGTTCGGTGAGCAAATGCAGACCCTTTGAAGTCATATTGCATGGTAGCCATTCCATGGGTCTCAAGTCTCCAGGTTGAAGGGATTCTTCCTTCAGCTAAAACATGCATGTGGAACCCAGAGTATGATCCACCGTGTGATCGGGAAACGTGTTCAAATGTGTCTCAGTTTTCGTGCCCTGGTACTCGGGTGCAACATTCCAGACGCTTTACTAACACTCTCCCCACTTGGAGAGTCAGTGCCTTGAACCTCCTGTTTGGCCCAGTTTGCAATTTCTGCGGAAGATGAACAGGAATAGGGAGAATCAATGAGAGACTAGCTGGAGGTGTCTGGACGGGCAAATTTAACTCTCATTTCCCACCAGGAAGGGGAATTAACCAAAGGTTCAGCGTGCCGTGCCGGAACCAGATTAGGGCCTGAAGAAATCCTGCGGTGTTGCGGCCAGCTCACAAGAAAGCGAGTTGAAGAAAGGAGCTCAGGGGCACTGTAATTCACAAACCTGCAGAGTTATAAATGACAGCTATCGTCCAAAAATATATTGAAGTAAGGCTGCCAAGAGGAGTTGAAAGCGGGGCAGAATTGCAGGAAACCGATTTCAGGAGGTAGACTGGAATTGCATTTAAAGCATAGGAAAAGAGGCAGAACGTCCACAATGATGCACTTGGCCAAAAAGGGCATATGCGTTTTTTCCTGAATATATTCAGAAAAAAATGCATACGCCCTTTTTGGCCAACCAAGCAAGCTTGCAAAGGAAATCTGCACTACAATGAAGTCTCACTTCCCCCCGGTCAAAAGGGCCATCTGAAAAAAGTGTAAAATCCAGAAAGACGGGACAGTCCATGGAGAACAGGGGGCCTTGTTGTGCTGATGGGCGGGATGTAAATTGCCACCCGCCACTCTGGAGAAGTGTATGGTGTTTCCTGAAACATCTAAAAAACAAAGCAACAGAGCCTAGGGCACTTCCACTTATGGTCCTATAGCTTAGGGAAATTAAAATCAAAAAGACACAGCCACCCCAAAGTTTGGGACGGCTCTGTTTACTAGAACCTAATTTACGGCACAAGTTCAATATCGCAGAATGCGAAAAATGGATAAAGAAGTTGTGGTACTTACGTACAATGCAATATCGCTCAGCAATGAAATCTATGTCATCAGGCCCGTAGCAGCATAATGAGTGGATTCAGGTACGATGATTCTAACTGAAAGAAGTCACACAGAAAAAGAAATATCATAAGATATCACTAATACACGGAATGTAAACTTGGCTACACAGGAACTGAATTACAAAACAGAACAGGGTCTCAAATTTAGAAAACCAACTTCTGCTTGCTTAAGGGGAAAGGTGAGTTGGGGTGCTCCATAAAACCAGAGATTGAAATGAGCACAGATACCGTTCCATAAGCCAAATATGTAATAAACAAGAGATACACCTTGCTCAACGAAATGGACTCAACACCACATATTAAACGCCTAAAAGTACACCTTACTAGTAGGAATCTTAAAACCTATGGATTGCTATGTCTCCGAAAGAGAATCAATCGTGTGTACACCGGCATAAACGCAGCAGTGATAGGATTGGTGAGATTCGGTGAGCAAATGCAGACCCTTTGAAGTCATATTGCATGGTAGCCATTCCATGGGTCTCAACTCTCCAGGTTGAAGGGATTCTTCCTTCAGCTCAAACATGCATGTGGAACCCAGAGTATGATCCACCGTGTGATCGGGAAACGTGTTCAAATGTGTCTCAGTTTTCGTCCCCTGGTACTCGGGTGCAACATTGCAAACGCTTTACTAACACTCTCCCCACTTGGAGAGTCAGTGCCTTGAACCTCCTGTTTGGCCCAGTTTGCAATTTCTGCGGAAGATGAACAGGAATAGGGAGAACCAATGAGAGACTAGCTGGAGGTGTCTGGACGGGCAAATTTAACTCTCATTTCCCACCAGGAAGAGGAATTAACCAAAGGCTCAGCGTGCCGTGCCGGAACCAGTTTAGGCCCTGAAGCAATCCTGCGGTGTTGCGGCCAGCTCACAAGAAAGCGAGTTGAAGAAAGGAGCTCAGGGGCACTGTAATTCACAAACCTGCAGAGTTATAAATGACAGCTATCGTCCAAAAATATATTGAAGTAAGGCTGCCAAGAGGACTTGAAAGCGGGGCAGAATTGCAGGAAACCGATTTCAGGAGGTAGACTGGAATTGCATTTAAAGCATAGGAAATGACGCAGAACATACACAATGATGCACTTGGCCAAAAAGTGCGTATGCGTTTTTTCCTGAATATATTCAGGAAAAAACGCATACGCCCTTTTTGGCCAACCAAGCAAGCTTGCAAAGGAAATCTGCACTACAATGAAGTCTCACTTCCCCCCTGTCAAAAGGGCCATCTGAAAAAAGTGTAAAATCCAGAAAGGCAGGACAGTCCATGGAGAACTGGGGGCCTTGTTGTGCTGATGCGCGGGATGTAAATTGCCACCCGCCACTGTGGAGAAGTGTATGGTGTTTCCTGAAACATATAAAACAAAGCAACAGAGCCTAGGGCACTTCCACTTATGGTCCTATAGCTTAGGGAAATTACAATCAAAAAGACACAGCCACCCCAAAGTTTGGGACGGCTCTGTTTACTAGAACCTAATTTACGGCACAAGTTCAATATCGCAGAATGCGAAAAATGGATAAAGAAGTTGTGGTAGTTACGTAGAATGCAATATCGCTCAGCAATGAAATTTATGTCATCAGGCCCGTAGCAGCATAATGAGTGGATTCAGGTACGATGATTCTAACTGAAATAAGTCACACAGAAAAAGAAACATCATAAGATATCACTAATACCCGGAATGTAAACTTGGCTACACAGGAACTGAATTACAAAACAGAACACGGTCTCAAATTTAGAAAACCAACTTATGCTTGCTTAAGGGGAAAGGTGAGTTGGGGTGCTCCATAAAACCAGAGATTGAAATGAGCACAGATACCGTTCCATAAGCCAAATATGTAATAGACAAGAGCTACTCCTTGCTCAACGAAATGGACTCAACACCCCATATTAAACGGCTAAGAGTATACCTGACTAGTAAGAATCTTAAAACCTATGGATGGATATGTCTCTGAAAGAGAATGAAGCGTGTGTACAGCAGCATAAACGCAACAGTGATAGGATTGGTGAGGTTCGGTGAGCAAATGCAGACCCTTTGAAGTCATATTGCATGGTAGCCATTCCATGGGTGTCAACTCTCCAGATCGAAGGGATTCTTCCTTCAGCTAAAACATGCATGTGGAACCCAGAGTATGATCCACCGTGTGATCGGGAAACGTGTTCAAATGTGTCTCAGTTTTCGTCCCCTGGTACTCGGGTGCAACATTCCAGACGCTTTACTAACACTCTCCCCACTTGGAGAGTCAGTGCCTTGAACCTCCTGTTTGGCCCAGTTTGCAATTTCTGCGGAAGATGAACAGGAATAGGGAGAACCAATGAGAGACTAGCTGGAGGTGTCTGGACGGGCAAATTTAATTCTCATTTCCCACCAGGAAGAGGAATTAACCAAAGGCTCAGCGTGCCGTGCCGGAACCAGATTAGGGCCTGAAGCAATCCTGCCGTGTTACGGCCAGCTCACAAGAAAGTGAGTTGAAGAAAGGAGCTCAGGGGCACTGTAATTCACAAACCTGCAGAGTTATAAATGACAGCTATCGTCCAAAAATATATTGAAGTAAGGCTGCCAAGAGGACTTGAAAGCGGGGCAGAATTGCAGGAAACCGATTTCAGGAGGTAGACTGGAATTGCATTTAAAGCATAGGAAAAGAGGCAGAACGTCCAGAATGATGCACTTGGCCAAAAAGTGTGTATGCGTTTTTTCCTGAATATATTCAGGAAAAAACGCATACGCCCTTTTTGGCCAACCAAGCAAGCTTGCAAAGGAAATCTGCACTACAAGGAAGTCTCACTTCCCCCCGGTCAAAAGGGCCATCTGAAAAAAGTGTAAAATCCAGAAAGGCGGGACAGTCCATGGACAACAGGGGGCTTTGTTATGCTGATGGGCGGGATGTAAATTGCCACCCGCCACTCTGGAGAAGTGTATGGTGTTTCCTGAAACATCTAAAAAACAAAGCAACAGAGCCTAGGGCACTTCCACTTATGGTCCTATAGCTTAGGGAAATTAAAATCAAAAAGACACAGCCACCCCAAAGTTTGGGACGGCTCTGTTTACTAGAACCTCGTTTATGGTACAAGTTCAATATCGCAGAAAGCGAAAACTGGATAAAGAAGTTGTGGTACATACGTACAATGCAATATCACTCAGCAATGAAATCTATGTCATCAGGCCCGTAGGAGCATAATGAGTGGATTCAGCTACGATGATTCTAACTGAAATAAGTCACACAGAAAAAGAAACATCATAAGATATCACGAATACACGGAATGTAAACTTGGCTACACAGGAACTGAATTACAAAACAGAACAGGGTCTCAAATTTAGAAAACCAACTTATGCTTTCTTAAGTGGAAAGGTGAGTTGGGGTGCTCCATAAAACCAGAGATTGAAATGAGCACAGATACCGTTCCATAAGGCAAATATGTAATAGACAAGAGCTACTCCTTGCTCAACGAAATGGACTCAACACCCCATATTAAATGCCTAAGAGTATACCTGACTAGTAAGAATCTTAAAACCTATGGATGGATATGTCTCTGAAAGAGAATGAAGCGTGTGTACAGCAGCATAAACGCAACAGTGATAGGATTGGTGAGGTTCGGTGAGCAAATGCAGACCCTTTGAAGTCATATTGCATGGTAGCCATTCCATGGGTCTCAACTCTCCAGGTTGAAGGGATTCTTCCTTCAGCTAAAACATGCATGTAGATCCCAGAGTATGATCCACCGTGTGATCGGGAAACGTGTTCAAATGTGTCTCAGTTTTCATCCCCTGGTACTCGGGTGCAACATTCCAGACGCTTTACTAACACTCTCCCCACTTGGAGAGTCAGTGCCTTGAACCTCCTGTTTGGCCCAGTTTGCAATTTCTGCGGAAGAGGAACAGGAATAGGGAGAACCAATGAGAGACTAGCTGGAGGTGTCTGGACGGGCAAATTTAACTCTCATTTCCCACCAGGAAGAGGAATTAACCAAAGGCTCAGCGTGCCGTGCCGGAACCAGTTTAGGCCTTGAAGCAATCCTGCGGTGTTGCAGCCAGCTCACAAGAAAGCGAGTTGAAGAAAGGAGCTCAGGGGCACTGTAATTCACAAACCTGCAGAGTTATAAATGACAGCTATCGTCCAAAAATATATTGAAGTAAGGCTGCCAAGAGGACTTGAAAGCGGGGCAGAATTGCAGGAAACCGATTTCAGGAGGTAGACTGGAATTGCATTTAAAGCATAGGAAAAGACGCAGAACATACACAATGATGCACTTGGCCAAAAAGGGCGTATGCGTTTTTTCCTGAATATATTCAGGAAAAAACGCATACGCCCTTTTTGGCCAACCAAGCAAGCTTGCAAAGGAAATCTGCACTACAATGAAGTCTCACTTCCCCCCGGTCAAAAGGGCCATCTGAAAAAAGTGTAAAATCCAGAAAGGCAGGACAGTCCATGGAGAACTGGGGGCCTTGTTGTGCTGATGGGCGGGATGTAAATTGCCACCCGCCACTCTGGAGAAGTGTATGGTGTTTCCTGAAACATAAAAAAGAAAGCAACAGAGCCTAGGGCACTTCCACTTATGGTCCTATAGCATAGGGAAATTACAATCAAAAAGACACAGCCACCCCAAAGTTTGGGACGGCTCTGTTTACTAGAACCTAATTTACGGCACAAGTTCAATATCGCAGAATGCGAAAAATGGATAAAGAAGTTGTGGTACTTACGTACAATGCAATATCGCTCAGCAGTGAAATCTATGTCATCAGGCCCGTAGCTGCATAATGAGTGGATTCAGGTACGATGATTCTAACTGAAATAAGTCACACAGAAAAAGAAACATCATAAGATATCACGAATACACGAAATGTAAACTTGGCTACACAGGAACTGAATTACAAAACAGAACAGGGTCTCAAATTTAGAAAACCAACTTATGCTTGCTTAAGGGGAAAGGTGAGTTGGGGTGCTCCATAAAACCAGAGATTGAAATGAGCACAGATACCGTTCCATAAGCCAAATATGTAATAGACAAGAGCTACTCCCTGTTCAACGAAATGGACTCAACACTCCATATTAAATGCCTAAGAGTATACCTGACTAGTAGGAATCTTAAAACCTATGGATTGCTATGTCTCCAAAAGAGAATCAAGCGTGTGTACAGCGGCATAAACGCAGCAGTGATAGGATTGGTGAGGTTCAGTGAGCAAATGCAGACCCTTTGAAGTCATATTGCATGGTAGCCATTCCATGGGTCTCAACTCTCCAGGTTGAAGGGATTCTTCCTTCAGCTAAAACATGCATGTGGAACCCAGAGTATGATCCACCGTGTGATCAGGAAACGTGTTCAAATGTGTCTCAGTTTTCATCCCCTGGTACTCGGGTGCAACATTCCACACGCTTTACTAACACTCTCCCCACTTGGAGAGTCAGTGCCTTGAACCTCCTGTTTGGCCCAGTTTGCAATTTCTGCGGAAGATGAACAGGAATAGGGAGAACCAATGAGAGACTAGCTGGAGGTGTCTGGACGGGCAAATTTAACTCTCATTTCCCACCAGGAAGAGGAATTAACCAAAGGCTCAGCGTGCCGTGCCGGAACCAGTTTAGGCCCTGAAGCAATCCTGCGGTGTTGCAGCCAGCTCACAAGAAAGCGAGTTGAAGAAAGGAGCTCAGGGGCACTGTAATTCACAAACCTGCAGAGTTATAAATGACAGCTATCGTCCAAAAATATATTGAAGTAAGGCTGCCAAGAGGACTTGAAAGCGGGGCAGAATTGCAGGAAACCGATTTCAGGAGGTAGACTGGAATTGCATTTAAAGCATAGGAAATGACGCAGAACATACACAATGATGCACTTGGCCAAAAAGGGCGTATGCGTTTTTTCCTGAATATATTCAGGAAAAAACGCATACGCCCTTTTTGGCCAACCAAGCAAGCTTGCAAAGGAAATCTGCACTACAATGAAGTCTCACTTCCCCCCGGTCAAAAGGGCCATCTGAAAAAAGTGTAAAATCCAGAAAGGCAGGACAGTCCATGGAGAACTGGGGGCCTTGTTGTGCTGATGGGCGGGATGTAAATTGCCACCCGCCACTCTGGAGAAGTGTATGGTGTTTCCTGAAACATATAAAACAAAGCAACAGAGCCTAGGGCACTTCCACTTATGGTCCTATAGCTTAGGGAAATTACAATCAAAAAGACACAGCCACCCCAAAGTTTGGGACGGCTCTGTTTACTAGAACCTAATTTACGGCACAAGTTCAATATCGCAGAATGCGAAAAATGGATAAAGAAGTTGTGGTAGTTACGTAGAATGCAATATCGCTCAGCAATGAAATTTATGTCATCAGGCCCGTAGCAGCATACTGAGTGGATTCAGGTACGATGATTCTAACTGAAATAAGTCACACAGAAAAAGAAACATCATAAGATATCACTAATACCCGGAATGTAAACTTGGCTACACAGGAACTGAATTACAAAACAGAACACGGTCTCAAATTTAGAAAACCAACTTATGCTTGCTTAAGGGGAAAGGTGAGTTGGGGTGCTCCATAAAACCAGAGATTGAAATGAGCACAGATACCGTTCCATCAGCCAAATATGTAATAGACAAGAGCTACCCCTTGCTCAACGAAATGGACTCAACACCCCATATTAAACGCCTAAGAGTATACCTGACTAGTAAGAATCTTAAAACCTATGGATGGATATGTCTCTGAAAGAGAATGAAGCGTGTGTACAGCAGCATAAACGCAACAGTGATAGGATTGGTGAGGTTCGGTGAGCAAATGCAGACCCTTTGAAGTCATATTGCATGGTAGCCATTCCATGGGTGTCAACTCTCCAGATCGAAGGGATTCTTCCTTCAGCTAAAACATGCATGTGGAACCCAGAGTATGATCCACCGTGTGATCGGGAAACGTGTTCAAATGTGTCTCAGTTTTCGTCCCCTGGTACTCGGGTGCAACATTCCAGACGCTTTACTAACACTCTCCCCACTTGGAGAGTCAGTGCCTTGAACCTCCTGTTTGGCCCAGTTTGCAATTTCTGCGGAAGATGAACAGGAATAGGGAGAACCAATGAGAGACTAGCTGGAGGTGTCTGGACGGGCAAATTTAACTCTCATTTCCCACCAGGAAGAGGAATTAACCAAAGGCTCAGCGTGCCGTGCCGGAACCAGATTAGGGCCTGAAGCAATCCTGCCGTGTTACGGCCAGCTCACAAGAAAGCGAGTTGAAGAAAGGAGCTCAGGGGCACTGTAATTCACAAACCTGCAGAGTTATAAATGACAGCTATCGTCCAAAAATATATTGAAGTAAGGCTGCCAAGAGGACTTGAAAGCGGGGCAGAATTGCAGGAAACCAATTTCAGGAGGTAGACTGGAATTGCATTTAAAGCATAGGAAAAGAGGCAGAACGTCCACAATGATGCACTTGGCCAAAAAGGGCGTATGCGTTTTTTCCTGAATATATTCAGAAAAAAATGCATACGCCCTTTTTGGCCAACCAAGCAAGCTTGCAAAGGAAATCTGCACTACAAGGAAGTCTCACTTCCCCCCGGTCAAAAGGGCCATCTGAAAAAAGTGTAAAATCCAGAAAGGCGGGACAGTCCATGGACAACAGGGGGCCTTGTTATGCTGATGGGCGGGATGTAAATTGCCACCCGCCACTCTGGAGAAGTGTATGGTGTTTCCTGAAACATCTAAAAAACAAAGCAACAGAGCCTAGGGCACTTCCACTTATGGTCCTATAGCTTAGGGAAATTAAAATCAAAAAGACACAGCCACCCCAAAGTTTGGGACGGCTCTGTTTACTAGAACCTCGTTTATGGTACAAGTTCAATATCGCAGAAAGCGAAAACTGGATAAAGAAGTTGTGGTACATACGTACAATGCAATATCACTCAGCAATGAAATCTATGTCATCAGGCCTGTAGGAGCATAATGAGTGGATTCAGGTACAATGATTCTAACTGAAATAAGTCACACAGAAAAAGAAACATCATAAGATATCACGAATACCCGGAATGTAAACTTGGCTACACAGGAACTGAATTACAAAACAGAACAGGGTCTCAAATTTAGAAAACCAACTTATGCTTTCTTAAGGGGAAAGCTGAGTTGGGGTGCTCCATAAAACCAGAGATTGAAATGAGCACAGATACCATTCCATAAGCCAAATATGTAATAGACAAGAGCTAGTCCTTGCTCAACGAAATGGAGTCAACACCCCATATTAAATGACTAAGAGTATACGTGACTAGTAAGAATCTTAAAACCTATGGATTGCTATGTCTCCGAAAGAGAATCAAGTGTGTGTACAGCGGCATAAACGCAGCAGTGATAGGATTGGTGAGGTTTGGTGAGCAAATGCAGACCCTTTGAAGTCATATTGCATGGTAGCCATTCCATGGGTCTCAACTCTCCAGGTTGAAGGGATTCTTCCTTCAGCTAAAACATGCATGTGGAACCCAGAGTATGATCCACCGTGTGATCGGGAAACGTGTTCAAATGTGTCTCAGTTTTCATCCCCTGGTACTCGGGTGTAACATTCCAGACGCTTACTAACACTCTCCCCACTTGGAGAGTCAGTGCCTTGAACCTCCTGTTTGGCCCAGTTTGCAATTTCTGCGGAAGATGAACAGGAATAGGGAGAACCAATGAGAGACTAGCTGGAGGTGTCTGGACGGGCAAATTTAACTCTCATTTCCCACCAGGAAGAGGAATTAACCAAAGGCTCAGCGTGCCGTGCCGGAACCAGATTAGGCCCTGAAGCAATCCTGCGGTGTTGCGGCCAGCTCACAAGAAAGCGAGTTGAAGAAAGGAGCTCAGGAGCACTGTAATTCACAAACCTGCAGAGTTATAAATGACAGCTATCGTCCAAAAATATATTGAAGTAAGGCTGCCAAGAGGACTTGAAAGCAGGGCAGAATTGCAGGAAACCGATTTCAGGAGGTAGACTGGAATTGCATTTAAAGCATAGGAAAAGAGGCAGAACGTCCAGAATGATGCACTTGGCCAAAAAGTGTGTATGCGTTTTTTCCTGAATATATTCAGGAAAAAACGCATACGCCCTTTTTGGCCAAACAAGCAAGCTTGCAAAGGAAATCTGCACTACAAGGAAGTCTCACTTCCCCCCGGTCAAAAGGGCCATCTGAAAAAAGTGTAAAATCCAGAAAGGCGGGACAGTCCATGGACAACAGGGGGCTTTGTTATGCTGATGGGCGGGATGTAAATTGCCACCCGCCACTCTGGAGAAGTGTATGGTGTTTCCTGAAACATCTAAAAAACAAAGCAACAGAGCCTAGGGCACTTCCACTTATGGTCCTATAGCTTAGGGAAATTAAAATCAAAAAGACACAGCCACCCCAAAGTTTGGGACGGCTCTGTTTACTAGAACCTCGTTTATGGTACAAGTTCAATATCGCAGAAAGCGAAAACTGGATAAAGAAGTTGTGGTACATACGTACAATGCAATATCACTCAGCAATGAAATCTATGTCATCAGGCCCGTAGGAGCATAATGAGTGGATTCAGCTACGATGATTCTAACTGAAATAAGTCACACAGAAAAAGAAACATCATAAGATATCACGAATACACGGAATGTAAACTTGGCTACACAGGAACTGAATTACAAAACAGAACAGGGTCTCAAATTTAGAAAACCAACTTATGCTTTCTTAAGTGGAAAGGTGAGTTGGGGTGCTCCATAAAACGAGAGATTGAAATGAGCACAGATACCGTTCCATAAGGCAAATATGTAATAGACAAGAGCTACTCCTTGCTCAACGAAATGGACTCAACACCCCATATTAAATGCCTAAGAGTATACCTGACTAGTAAGAATCTTAAAACCTATGGATGGATATGTCTCTGAAAGAGAATGAAGCGTGTGTACAGCAGCATAAACGCAACAGTGATAGGATTGGTGAGGTTCGGTGAGCAAATGCAGACCCTTTGAAGTCATATTGCATGGTAGCCATTCCATGGGTCTCAACTCTCCAGGTTGAAGGGATTCTTCCTTCAGCTAAAACATGCATGTAGATCCCAGAGTATGATCCACCGTGTGATCGGGAAACGTGTTCAAATGTGTCTCAGTTTTCATCCCCTGGTACTCGGGTGCAACATTCCAGACGCTTTACTAACACTCTCCCCACTTGGAGAGTCAGTGCCTTGAACCTCCTGTTTGGCCCAGTTTGCAATTTCTGCGGAAGAGGAACAGGAATAGGGAGAACCAATGAGAGACTAGCTGGAGGTGTCTGGACGGGCAAATTTAACTCTCATTTCCCACCAGGAAGAGGAATTAACCAAAGGCTCAGCGTGCCGTGCCGGAACCAGTTTAGGCCTTGAAGCAATCCTGCGGTGTTGCAGCCAGCTCACAAGAAAGCGAGTTGAAGAAAGGAGCTCAGGGGCACTGTAATTCACAAACCTGCAGAGTTATAAATGACAGCTATCGTCCAAAAATATATTGAAGTAAGGCTGCCAAGAGGACTTGAAAGCGGGGCAGAATTGCAGGAAACCGATTTCAGGAGGTAGACTGGAATTGCATTTAAAGCATAGGAAAAGACGCAGAACATACACAATGATGCACTTGGCCAAAAAGGGCGTATGCGTTTTTTCCTGAATATATTCAGGAAAAAACGCATACGCCCTTTTTGGCCAACCAAGCAAGCTTGCAAAGGAAATCTGCACTACAATGAAGTCTCACTTCCCCCCGGTCAAAAGGGCCATCTGAAAAAAGTGTAAAATCCAGAAAGGCAGGACAGTCCATGGAGAACTGGGGGCATTGTTGTGCTGATGGGCGGGATGTAAATTGCCACCCGCCACTCTGGAGAAGTGTATGGTGTTTCCTGAAACATAAAAAACAAAGCAACAGAGCCTAGGGCACTTCCACTTATGGTCCTATAGCATAGGGAAATTACAATCAAAAAGACACAGCCACCCCAAAGTTTGGGACGGCTCTGTTTACTAGAACCTAATTTACAGCACAAGTTCAATATCGCAGAATGCGAAAAATGGATAAAGAAGTTGTGGTACTTACGTACAATGCAATATCGCTCAGCAATGAAATCTATGTCATCAGGCCCGTAGCAGCATAATGAGTGGATTCAGGTACGATGATTCTAACTGAAATAAGTCACACAGAAAAAGAAACATCATAAGATATCACGAATACACGAAATGTAAACTTGGCTACACAGGAACTGAATTACAAAACAGAACAGGGTCTCAAATTTAGAAAACCAACTTATGCTTGCTTAAGGGGAAAGGTGAGTTGGGGTGCTCCATAAAACCAGAGATTGAAATGAGCACAGATACCGTTCCATAAGCCAAATATGTAATAGACAAGAGCTACTCCTTGTTCAACGAAATGGACTCAACACTCCATATTAAATGCCTAAGAGTATACCTGACTAGTAGGAATCTTAAAACCTATGGATTGCTATGTCTCCAAAAGAGAATCAAGCGTGTGTACAGCGGCATAAACGCAGCAGTGATAGGATTGGTGAGGTTCAGTGAGCAAATGCAGACCCTTTGAAGTCATATTGCATGGTAGCCATTCCATGGGTCTCAACTCTCCAGGTTGAAGGGATTCTTCCTTCAGCTAAAACATGCATGTGGAACCCAGAGTATGATCCACCGTGTGATCGGGAAACGTGTTCAAATGTGTCTCAGTTTTCATCCCCTGGTACTCGGGTGCAACATTCCAGATGCTTTACTAACACTCTCCCCACTTGGAGAGTCAGTGCCTTGAACCTCCTGTTTGGCCCAGTTTGCAATTTCTGCGGAAGATGAACAGGAATAGGGAGAACCAATGAGAGACTAGCTGGAGGTGTCTGGACGGGCAAATTTAACTCTCATTTCCCACCAGGAAGAGGAATTAACCAAAGGCTCAGCGTGCCGTGCCGGAACCAGTTTAGGCCCTGAAGCAATCCTGCGGTGTGGTGGCCAGCTCACAAGAAAGCGAGTTGAAGAAAGGAGCTCAGGGGCACTGTAATTCACAAACCTGCAGAGTTATAAATGACAGCTATCGTCCAAAAATATATTGAAGTAAGGCTGCCAAGAGGACTTGAAAGCGGGGCAGAATTGCAGGAAACCGATTTCAGGAGGTAGACTGGAATTGCATTTAAAGCATAGGAAATGACGCAGAACATACACAATGATGCACTTGGCCAAAAAGGGCGTATGCGTTTTTTCCTGAATATATTCAGGAAAAAACGCATACGCCCTTTTTGGCCAACCAAGCAAGCTTGCAAAGGAAATCTGCACTACAATGAAGTCTCACTTCCCCCCGGTCAAAAGGGCCATCTGAAAAAAGTGTAAAATCCAGAAAGGCAGGACAGTCCATGGAGAACTGGGGGCCTTGTTGTGCTGATGGGCGGGATGTAAATTGCCACCCGCCACTCTGGAGAAGTGTATGGTGTTTCCTGAAACATATAAAACAAAGCAACAGAGCCTAGGGCACTTCCACTTATGGTCCTATAGCTTAGGGAAATTACAATCAAAAAGACACAGCCACCCCAAAGTTTGGGACGGCTCTGTTTACTAGAACCTAATTTACGGCACAAGTTCAATATCGCAGAATGCGAAAAATGGATAAAGAAGTTGTGGTAGTTACGTAGAATGCAATATCGCTCAGCAATGAAATTTATGTCATCAGGCCCGTAGCAGCATACTGAGTGGATTCAGGTACGATGATTCTAACTGAAATAAGTCACACAGAAAAAGAAACATCATAAGATATCACTAATACCCGGAATGTAAACTTGGCTACACAGGAACTGAATTACAAAACAGAACACGGTCTCAAATTTAGAAAACCAACTTATGCTTGCTTAAGGGGAAAGGTGAGTTGGGGTGCTCCATAAAACCAGAGATTGAAATGAGCACAGATACCGTTCCATCAGCCAAATATGTAATAGACAAGAGCTACTCCTTGCTCAACGAAATGGACTCAACACCCCATATTAAACGCCTAAGAGTATACCTGACTAGTAAGAATCTTAAAACCTATGGATGGATATGTCTCTGAAAGAGAATGAAGCGTGTGTACAGCAGCATAAACGCAACAGTGATAGGATTGGTGAGGTTCGGTGAGCAAATGCAGACCCTTTGAAGTCATATTGCATGGTAGCCATTCCATGGGTGTCAACTCTCCAGATCGAAGGGATTCTTCCTTCAGCTAAAACATGCATGTGGAACCCAGAGTATGATCCACCGTGTGATCGGGAAACGTGTTCAAATGTGTCTCAGTTTTCGTCCCCTGGTACTCGGGTGCAACATTCCAGACGCTTTACTAACACTCTCCCCACTTGGAGAGTCAGTGCCTTGAACCTCCTGTTTGGCCCAGTTTGCAATTTCTGCGGAAGATGAACAGGAATAGGGAGAACCAATGAGAGACTAGCTGGAGGTGTCTGGACGGGCAAATTTAACTCTCATTTCCCACCAGGAAGAGGAATTAACCAAAGGCTCAGCGTGCCGTGCCGGAACCAGATTAGGGCCTGAAGCAATCCTGCCGTGTTACGGCCACCTCACAAGAAAGCGAGTTGAAGAAAGGAGCTCAGGGGCACTGTAATTCACAAACCTGCAGAGTTATAAATGACAGCTATCGTCCAAAAATATATTGAAGTAAGGCTGCCAAGAGGACTTGAAAGCGGGGCAGAATTGCAGGAAACCGATTTCAGGAGGTAGACTGGAATTGCATTTAAAGCATAGGAAAAGAGGCAGAACGTCCACAATGATGCACTTGGCCAAAAAGGGCGTATGCGTTTTTTCCTGAATATATTCAGAAAAAAATGCATACGCCCTTTTTGGCCAACCAAGCAAGCTTGCAAAGGAAATCTACACTACAATGAAGTCTCACTTCCCCCCGGTCAAAAGGGCCATCTGAAAAAAGTGTAAAATCCAGAAAGACGGGACAGTCCATGGAGAACTGGGGGCCTTGTTATGCTGATGGGCGGGATGTAAATTGCCACCCGCCACTCTGGAGAAGTGTATGGTGTTTCCTGAAACATCTAAAAAACAAAGCAACAGAGCCTAGGGCACTTCCACTTATGGTCCTATAGCTTAGGGAAATTAAAATCAAAAAGACGCAGCCACCCCAAAGTTTGGGACAGCTCTGTTTACTAGAACCTCGTTTACGGTACAAGTTCAATATCGCAGAAAGCGAAAACTGGATAAAGAAGTTGTGGTACATACGTACAATGCAATATCACTCAGCAATGAAATCTATGTCATCAGGCCCGTAGGAGAATAATGAGTGGATTCAGCTACGATGATTCTAACTGAAATAAGTCACACAGAAAAAGAAACATCATAAGATATCACGAATACACGGAATGTAAACTTGGCTACACAGGAACTGAATTACAAAACAGAACAGGGTCTCAAATTTAGAAAACCAACTTATGCTTTCTTAAGGGGAAAGCTGAGTTGGGGTGCTCCATAAAACCAGAGATTGAAATGAGCACAGATACCATTCCATAAGCCAAATATGTAATAGACAAGAGCTAGTCCTTGCTCAACGAAATGGAGTCAACACCCCATATTAAATGACTAAGAGTATACGTGACTAGTAAGAATCTTAAAACCTAAGGATTGCTATGTCTCCGAAAGAGAATCAAGTGTGTGTACAGCGGCATAAACGCAGCAGTGATAGGATTGGTGAGGTTTGGTGAGCAAATGCAGACCCTTTGAAGTCATATTGCATGGTAGCCATTCCATGGGTCTCAACTCTCCAGGTTGAAGGGATTCTTCCTTCAGCTAAAACATGCATGTGGAACCCAGAGTATGATCCACCGTGTGATCGGGAAACGTGTTCAAATGTGTCTCAGTTTTCGTCCCCTGGTACTCGGGTGTAACATTCCAGACGCTTCCTAACACTCTCCCCACTTGGAGAGTCAGTGCCTTGAACCTCCTGTTTGGCCCAGTTTGCAATTTCTGCGGAAGATGAACAGGAATAGGGAGAACCAATGAGAGACTAGCTGGAGGTGTCTGGACGGGCAAATTTAACTCTCATTTCCCACCAGGAAGAGGAATTAACCAAAGGCTCAGCGTGCCGTGCCAGAACCAGATTAGGCCCTGAAGCAATCCTGCGGTGTTGCGGCCAGCTCACAAGAAAGCGAGTTGAAGAAAGGAGCTCAGGAGCACTGTAATTCACAAACCTGCAGAGTTATAAATGACAGCTATCGTCCAAAAATATATTGAAGTAAGGCTGCCAAGAGGACTTGAAAGCGGGGCAGAATTGCAGGAAACCGATATCAGGAGGTAGACTGGAATTGCATTTAAAGCATAGGAAAAGAGGCAGAACGTCCAGAATGATGCACTTGGCCAAAAAGTGTGTATGCGTTTTTTCCTGAATATATTCAGGAAAAAACGCATACGCCCTTTTTGGCCAAACAAGCAAGCTTGCAAAGGAAATCTGCACTACAAGGAAGTCTCACTTCCCCCCGGTCAAAAGGGCAATCTGAAAAAAGTGTAAAATCCAGAAAGGCGGGACAGTCCATGGACAACAGGGGGCTTTGTTATGCTGATGGGCGGGATGTAAATTGCCACCCGCCACTCTGGAGAAGTGTATGGTGTTTCCTGAAACATCTAAAAAACAAAGCAACAGAGCCTAGGGCACTTCCACTTATGGTCCTATAGCTTAGGGAAATTAAAATCAAAAAGACACAGCCACCCCAAAGTTTGGGACGGCTCTGTTTACTAGAACCTCGTTTATGGTACAAGTTCAATATCGCAGAAAGCGAAAACTGGATAAAGAAGTTGTGGTACATACGTACAATGCAATATCACTCAGCAATGAAATCTATGTCATCAGGCCCGTAGGAGCATAATGAGTGGATTCAGCTACGATGATTCTAACTGAAATAAGTCACACAGAAAAAGAAACATCATAAGATATCACGAATACACGGAATGTAAACTTGGCTACACAGGAACTGAATTACAAAACAGAACAGGGTCTCAAATTTAGAAAACCAACTTATGCTTTCTTAAGTGGAAAGGTGAGTTGGGGTGCTCCATAAAACGAGAGATTGAAATGAGCACAGATACCGTTCCATAAGGCAAATATGTAATAGACAAGAGCTACTCCTTGCTCAACGAAATGGACTCAACACCCCATATTAAATGCCTAAGAGTATACCTGACTAGTAAGAATCTTAAAACCTATGGATGGATATGTCTCTGAAAGAGAATGAAGCGTGTGTACAGCAGCATAAACGCAACAGTGATAGGATTGGTGAGGTTCGGTGAGCAAATGCAGACCCTTTGAAGTCATATTGCATGGTAGCCATTCCATGGGTCTCAACTCTCCAGGTTGAAGGGATTCTTCCTTCAGCTAAAACATGCATGTAGATCCCAGAGTATGATCCACCGTGTGATCGGGAAACGTGTTCAAATGTGTCTCAGTTTTCATCCCCTGGTACTCGGGTGCAACATTCCAGACGCTTTACTAACACTCTCCCCACTTGGAGAGTCAGTGCCTTGAACCTCCTGTTTGGCCCAGTTTGCAATTTCTGCGGAAGAGGAACAGGAATAGGGAGAACCAATGAGAGACTAGCTGGAGGTGTCTGGACGGGCAAATTTAACTCTCATTTCCCACCAGGAAGAGGAATTAACCAAAGGCTCAGCGTGCCGTGCCGGAACCAGTTTAGGCCTTGAAGCAATCCTGCGGTGTTGCAGCCAGCTCACAAGAAAGCGAGTTGAAGAAAGGAGCTCAGGGGCACTGTAATTCACAAACCTGCAGAGTTATAAATGACAGCTATCGTCCAAAAATATATTGAAGTAAGGCTGCCAAGAGGACTTGAAAGCGGGGCAGAATTGCAGGAAACCGATTTCAGGAGGTAGACTGGAATTGCATTTAAAGCATAGGAAAAGACGCAGAACATACACAATGATGCACTTGGCCAAAAAGGGCGTATGCGTTTTTTCCTGAATATATTCAGGAAAAAACGCATACGCCCTTTTTGGCCAACCAAGCAAGCTTGCAAAGGAAATCTGCACTACAATGAAGTCTCACTTCCCCCTGGTCAAAAGGGCCATCTGAAAAAAGTGTAAAATCCAGAAAGGCAGGACGGTCCATGGAGAACTGGGGGCATTGTTGTGCTGATGGGCGGGACGTAAATTGCCACCCGCCACTCTGGAGAAGTGTATGGTGTTTCCTGAAACATAAAAAACAAAGCAACAGAGCCTAGGGCACTTCCACTTATGGTCCTATAGCATAGGGAAATTACAATCAAAAAGACACAGCCACCCCAAAGTTTGGGACGGCTCTGTTTACTAGAACCTAATTTACGGCACAAGTTCAATATCGCAGAATGCGAAAAATGGATAAAGAAGTTGTGGTACTTACGTACAATGCAATATCGCTCAGCAATGAAATCTATGTCATCAGGCCCGTAGCAGCATAATGAGTGGATTCAGGTACGATGATTCTAACTGAAATAAGTCACACAGAAAAAGAAACATCATAAGGTATCACGAATACACGAAATGTAAACTTGGCTACACAGGAACTGAATTACAAAACAGAACAGGGTCTCAAATTTAGAAAACCAACTTATGCTTGCTTAAGGGGAAAGGTGAGTTGGGGTGCTCCATAAAACCAGAGATTGAAATGAGCACAGATACCGTTCCATAAGCCAAATATGTAATAGACAAGAGCTACTCCTTGTTCAACGAAATGGACTCAACACTCCATATTAAATGCCTAAGAGTATACCTGACTAGTAGGAATCTTAAAACCTATGGATTGCTATGTCTCCAAAAGAGAATCAAGCGTGTGTACAGCGGCATAAACGCAGCAGTGATAGGATTGGTGAGGTTCAGTGAGCAAATGCAGACCCTTTGAAGTCATATTGCATGGTAGCCATTCCATGGGTCTCAACTCTCCAGGTTGAAGGGATTCTTCCTTCAGCTAAAACATGCATGTGGAACCCAGAGTATGATCCACCGTGTGATCGGGAAACGTGTTCAAATGTGTCTCAGTTTTCATCCCCTGGTACTCGGGTGCAACATTCCAGACGCTTTACTAACACTCTCCCCACTTGGAGAGTCAGTGCCTTGAACCTCCTGTTTGGCCCAGTTTGCAATTTCTGCGGAAGATGAACAGGAATAGGGAGAACCAATGAGAGACTAGCTGGAGGTGTCTGGACGGGCAAATTTAACTCTCATTTCCCACCAGGAAGAGGAATTAACCAAAGGCTCAGCGTGCCGTGCCGGAACCAGTTTAGGCCCTGAAGCAATCCTGCGGTGTGGTGGCCAGCTCACAAGAAAGCGAGTTGAAGAAAGGAGCTCAGGGGCACTGTAATTCACAAACCTGCAGAGTTATAAATGACAGCTATCGTCCAAAAATATATTGAAGTAAGGCTGCCAAGAGGACTTGAAAGCGGGGCAGAATTGCAGGAAACCGATTTCAGGAGGTAGACTGGAATTGCATTTAAAGCATAGGAAATGACGCAGAACATACACAATGATGCACTTGGCCAAAAAGGGCGTATGCGTTTTTTCCTGAATATATTCAGGAAAAAACGCATACGCCCTTTTTGGCCAACCAAGCAAGCTTGCAAAGGAAATCTGCACTACAATGAAGTCTCACTTCCCCCCGGTCAAAAGGGCCATCTGAAAAAAGTGTAAAATCCAGAAAGGCAGGACAGTCCATGGAGAACTGTGGGCCTTGTTGTGCTGATGGGCGGGATGTAAATTGCCACCCGCCACTCTGGAGAAGTGTATGGTGTTTCCTGAAACATATAAAACAAAGCAACAGAGCCTAGGGCACTTCCACTTATGGTCCTATAGCTTAGGGAAATTACAATCAAAAAGACACAGCCACCCCAAAGTTTGGGACGGCTCTGTTTACTAGAACCTAATTTACGGCACAAGTTCAATATCGCAGAATGCGAAAAATGGATAAAGAAGTTGTGGTAGTTACGTAGAATGCAATATCGCTCAGCAATGAAATTTATGTCATCAGGCCCGTAGCAGCATACTGAGTGGATTCAGGTACGATGATTCTAACTGAAATAAGTCACACAGAAAAAGAAACATCATAAGATATCACTAATACCCGGAATGTAAACTTGGCTACACAGGAACTGAATTACAAAACAGAACACGGTCTCAAATTTAGAAAACCAACTTATGCTTGCTTAAGGGGAAAGGTGAGTTGGGGTGCTCCATAAAACCAGAGATTGAAATGAGCACAGATACCGTTCCATCAGCCAAATATGTAATAGACAAGAGCTACTCCTTGCTCAACGAAATGGACTCAACACCCCATATTAAACGCCTAAGAGTATACCTGACTAGTAAGAATCTTAAAACCTATGGATGGATATGTCTCTGAAAGAGAATGAAGCGTGTGTACAGCAGCATAAACGCAACAGTGATAGGATTGGTGAGGTTCGGTGAGCAAATGCAGACCCTTTGAAGTCATATTGCATGGTAGCCATTCCATGGGTGTCAACTCTCCAGATCGAAGGGATTCTTCCTTCAGCTAAAACATGCATGTGGAACCCAGAGTATGATCCACCGTGTGATCGGGAAACGTGTTCAAATGTGTCTCAGTTTTCGTCCCCTGGTACTCGGGTGCAACATTCCAGACGCTTTACTAACACTCTCCCCACTTGGAGAGTCAGTGCCTTGAACCTCCTGTTTGGCCCAGTTTGCAATTTCTGCGGAAGATGAACAGGAATAGGGAGAACCAATGAGAGACTAGCTGGAGGTGTCTGGACGGGCAAATTTAACTCTCATTTCCCACCAGGAAGAGGAATTAACCAAAGGCTCAGCGTGCCGTGCCGGAACCAGATTAGGGCCTGAAGCAATCCTGCCGTGTTACGGCCACCTCACAAGAAAGCGAGTTG
The DNA here is from genome assembly GCF_964374135.1 of Grampus griseus. Classification (NCBI taxonomy): domain Eukaryota; kingdom Metazoa; phylum Chordata; class Mammalia; order Artiodactyla; family Delphinidae; genus Grampus; species Grampus griseus. The sequence goes on from NW_028132857.1 coordinate 36,179, forward strand.
AAGAAAGGAGCTCAGGGGCACTGTAATTCACAAACCTGCAGAGTTATAAATGACAGCTATCGTCCAAAAATATATTGAAGTAAGGCTGCCAAGAGGACTTGAAAGCGGGGCAGAATTGCAGGAAACCGATTTCAGGAGGTAGACTGGAATTGCATTTAAAGCATAGGAAAAGAGGCAGAACGTCCACAATGATGCACTTGGCCAAAAAGGGCGTATGCGTTTTTTCCTGAATATATTCAGAAAAAAATGCATACGCCCTTTTTGGCCAACCAAGCAAGCTTGCAAAGGAAATCTGCACTACAATGAAGTCTCACTTCCCCCCGGTCAAAAGGGCCATCTGAAAAAAGTGTAAAATCCAGAAAGACGGGACAGTCCATGGAGAACTGGGGGCCTTGTTATGCTGATGGGCGGGATGTAAAGTGCCACCCGCCACTCTGGAGAAGTGTATGGTGTTTCCTGAAACATCTAAAAAACAAAGCAACAGAGCCTAGGGCACTTCCACTTATGGTCCTATAGCTTAGGGAAATTAAAATCAAAAAGACGCAGCCACCCCAAAGTTTGGGACGGCTCTGTTTACTAGAACCTCGTTTACGGTACAAGTTCAATATCGCAGAAAGCGAAAACTGGATAAAGAAGTTGTGGTACATACGTACAATGCAATATCACTCAGCAATGAAATCTATGTCATCAGGCCCGTAGGAGAATAATGAGTGGATTCAGCTACGATGATTCTAACTGAAATAAGTCACACAGAAAAAGAAACATCATAAGATATCACGAATACACGGAATGTAAACTTGGCTACACAGGAACTGAATTACAAAACAGAACAGGGTCTCAAATTTAGAAAACCAACTTATGCTTTCTTAAGGGGAAAGCTGAGTTGGGGTGCTCCATAAAACCAGAGATTGAAATGAGCACAGATACCATTCCATAAGCCAAATATGTAATAGACAAGAGCTAGTCCTTGCTCAACGAAATGGAGTCAACACCCCATATTAAATGACTAAGAGTATACGTGACTAGTAAGAATCTTAAAACCTATGGATTGCTATGTCTCCGAAAGAGAATCAAGTGTGTGTACAGCGGCATAAACGCAGCAGTGATAGGATTGGTGAGGTTTGGTGAGCAAATGCAGACCCTTTGAAGTCATATTGCATGGTAGCCATTCCATGGGTCTCAACTCTCCAGGTTGAAGGGATTCTTCCTTCAGCTAAAACATGCATGTGGAACCCAGAGTATGATCCACCGTGTGATCGGGAAACGTGTTCAAATGTGTCTCAGTTTTCGTCCCCTGGTACTCGGGTGTAACATTCCAGACGCTTCCTAACACTCTCCCCACTTGGAGAGTCAGTGCCTTGAACCTCCTGTTTGGCCCAGTTTGCAATTTCTGCGGAAGATGAACAGGAATAGGGAGAACCAATGAGAGACTAGCTGGAGGTGTCTGGACGGGCAAATTTAACTCTCATTTCCCACCAGGAAGAGGAATTAACCAAAGGCTCAGCGTGCCGTGCCGGAACCAGATTAGGCCCTGAAGCAATCCTGCGGTGTTGCGGCCAGCTCACAAGAAAGCGAGTTGAAGAAAGGAGCTCAGGAGCACTGTAATTCACAAACCTGCAGAGTTATAAATGACAGCTATCGTCCAAAAATATATTGAAGTAAGGCTGCCAAGAGGACTTGAAAGCGGGGCAGAATTGCAGGAAACCGATATCAGGAGGTAGACTGGAATTGCATTTAAAGCATAGGAAAAGAGGCAGAACGTCCAGAATGATGCACTTGGCCAAAAAGTGTGTATGCGTTTTTTCCTGAATATATTCAGGAAAAAACGCATACGCCCTTTTTGGCCAAACAAGCAAGCTTGCAAAGGAAATCTGCACTACAAGGAAGTCTCACTTCCCCCCGGTCAAAAGGGCCATCTGAAAAAAGTGTAAAATCCAGAAAGGCGGGACAGTCCATGGACAACAGGGGGCTTTGTTATGCTGATGGGCGGGATGTAAATTGCCACCCGCCACTCTGGAGAAGTGTATGGTGTTTCCTGAAACATCTAAAAAACAAAGCAACAGAGCCTAGGGCACTTCCACTTATGGTCCTATAGCTTAGGGAAATTAAAATCAAAAAGACACAGCCACCCCAAAGTTTGGGACGGCTCTGTTTACTAGAACCTCGTTTATGGTACAAGTTCAATATCGCAGAAAGCGAAAACTGGATAAAGAAGTTGTGGTACATACGTACAATGCAATATCACTCAGCAATGAAATCTATGTCATCAGGCCCGTAGGAGCATAATGAGTGGATTCAGCTACGATGATTCTAACTGAAATAAGTCACACAGAAAAAGAAACATCATAAGATATCACGAATACACGGAATGTAAACTTGGCTACACAGGAACTGAATTACAAAACAGAACAGGGTCTCAAATTTAGAAAACCAACTTATGCTTTCTTAAGTGGAAAGGTGAGTTGGGGTGCTCCATAAAACCAGAGATTGAAATGAGCACAGATACCGTTCCATAAGGCAAATATGTAATAGACAAGAGCTACTCCTTGCTCAACGAAATGGACTCAACACCCCATATTAAATGCCTAAGAGTATACCTGACTAGTAAGAATCTTAAAACCTATGGATGGATATGTCTCTGAAAGAGAATGAAGCGTGTGTACAGCAGCATAAACGCAACAGTGATAGGATTGGTGAGGTTCGGTGAGCAAATGCAGACCCTTTGAAGTCATATTGCATGGTAGCCATTCCATGGGTCTCAACTCTCCAGGTTGAAGGGATTCTTCCTTCAGCTAAAACATGCATGTAGATCCCAGAGTATGATCCACCGTGTGATCGGGAAACGTGTTCAAATGTGTCTCAGTTTTCATCCCCTGGTACTCGGGTGCAACATTCCAGACGCTTTACTAACACTCTCCCCACTTGGAGAGTCAGTGCCTTGAACCTCCTGTTTGGCCCAGTTTGCAATTTCTGCGGAAGAGGAACAGGAATAGGGAGAACCAATGGGAGACTAGCTGGAGGTGTCTGGACGGGCAAATTTAACTCTCATTTCCCACCAGGAAGAGGAATTAACCAAAGGCTCAGCGTGCCGTGCCGGAACCAGTTTAGGCCTTGAAGCAATCCTGCGGTGTTGCAGCCAGCTCACAAGAAAGCGAGTTGAAGAAAGGAGCTCAGGGGCACTGTAATTCACAAACCTGCAGAGTTATAAATGACAGCTATCGTCCAAAAATATATTGAAGTAAGGCTGCCAAGAGGACTTGAAAGCGGGGCAGAATTGCAGGAAACCGATTTCAGGAGGTAGACTGGAATTGCATTTAAAGCATAGGAAAAGACGCAGAACATACACAATGATGCACTTGGCCAAAAAGGGCGTATGCGTTTTTTCCTGAATATATTCAGGAAAAAACGCATACGCCCTTTTTGGCCAACCAAGCAAGCTTGCAAAGGAAATCTGCACTACAATGAAGTCTCACTTCCCCCCGGTCAAAAGGGCCATCTGAAAAAAGTGTAAAATCCAGAAAGGCAGGACGGTCCATGGAGAACTGGGGGCATTGTTGTGCTGATGGGCGGGACGTAAATTGCCACCCGCCACTCTGGAGAAGTGTATGGTGTTTCCTGAAACATAAAAAACAAAGCAACAGAGCCTAGGGCACTTCCACTTATGGTCCTATAGCATAGGGAAATTACAATCAAAAAGACACAGCCACCCCAAAGTTTGGGACGGCTCTGTTTACTAGAACCTAATTTACGGCACAAGTTCAATATCGCAGAATGCGAAAAATGGATAAAGAAGTTGTGGTACTTACGTACAATGCAATATCACTCAGCAATGAAATCTATGTCATCAGGCCCGTAGCAGCATAATGAGTGGATTCAGGTACGATGATTCTAACTGAAATAAGTCACACAGAAAAAGAAACATCATAAGATATCACGAATACACGAAATGTAAACTTGGCTACACAGGAACTGAATTACAAAACAGAACAGGGTCTCAAATTTAGAAAACCAACTTATGCTTGCTTAAGGGGAAAGGTGAGTTGGGGTGCTCCATAAAACCAGAGATTGAAATGAGCACAGATACCGTTCCATAAGCCAAATATGTAATAGACAAGAGCTACTCCTTGTTCAACGAAATGGACTCAACACTCCATATTAAATGCCTAAGAGTATACCTGACTAGTAGGAATCTTAAAACCTATGGATTGCTATGTCTCCAAAAGAGAATCAAGCGTGTGTACAGCGGCATAAACGCAGCAGTGATAGGATTGGTGAGGTTCAGTGAGCAAATGCAGACCCTTTGAAGTCATATTGCATGGTAGCCATTCCATGGGTCTCAACTCTCCAGGTTGAAGGGATTCTTCCTTCAGCTAAAACATGCATGTGGAACCCAGAGTATGATCCACCGTGTGATCGGGAAACGTGTTCAAATGTGTCTCAGTTTTCATCCCCTGGTACTCGGGTGCAACATTCCAGACGCTTTACTAACACTCTCCCCACTTGGAGAGTCAGTGCCTTGAACCTCCTGTTTGGCCCAGTTTGCAATTTCTGCGGAAGATGAACAGGAATAGGGAGAACCAATGAGAGACTAGCTGGAGGTGTCTGGACGGGCAAATTTAACTCTCATTTCCCACCAGGAAGAGGAATTAACCAAAGGCTCAGCGTGCCGTGCCGGAACCAGTTTAGGCCCTGAAGCAATCCTGCGGTGTTGTGGCCAGCTCACAAGAAAGCGAGTTGAAGAAAGGAGCTCAGGGGCACTGTAATTCACAAACCTGCAGAGTTATAAATGACAGCTATCGTCCAAAAATATATTGAAGTAAGGCTGCCAAGAGGACTTGAAAGCGGGGCAGAATTGCAGGAAACCGATTTCAGGAGGTAGACTGGAATTGCATTTAAAGCATAGGAAATGACGCAGAACATACACAATGATGCACTTGGCCAAAAAGGGCGTATGCGTTTTTTCCTGAATATATTCAGGAAAAAACGCATACGCCCTTTTTGGCCAACCAAGCAAGCTTGCAAAGGAAATCTGCACTACAATGAAGTCTCACTTCCCCCCGGTCAAAAGGGCCATCTGAAAAAAGTGTAAAATCCAGAAAGGCAGGACAGTCCATGGAGAACTGGGGGCCTTGTTGTGCTGATGGGCGGGATGTAAATTGCCACCCGCCACTCTGGAGAAGTGTATGGTGTTTCCTGAAACATATAAAACAAAGCAACAGAGCCTAGGGCACTTCCACTTATGGTCCTATAGCTTAGGGAAATTACAATCAAAAAGACACAGCCACCCCAAAGTTTGGGACGGCTCTGTTTACTAGAACCTAATTTACGGCACAAGTTCAATATCGCAGAATGCGAAAAATGGATAAAGAAGTTGTGGTAGTTACGTAGAATGCAATATCGCTCAGCAATGAAATTTATGTCATCAGGCCCGTAGCAGCATACTGAGTGGATTCAGGTACGATGATTCTAACTGAAATAAGTCACACAGAAAAAGAAACATCATAAGATATCACTAATACCCGGAATGTAAACTTGGCTACACAGGAACTGAATTACAAAACAGAACACGGTCTCAAATTTAGAAAACCAACTTATGCTTGCTTAAGGGGAAAGGTGAGTTGGGGTGCTCCATAAAACCAGAGATTGAAATGAGCACAGATACCGTTCCATCAGCCAAATATGTAATAGACAAGAGCTACCCCTTGCTCAACGAAATGGACTCAACACCCCATATTAAACGCCTAAGAGTATACCTGACTAGTAAGAATCTTAAAACCTATGGATGGATATGTCTCTGAAAGAGAATGAAGCGTGTGTACAGCAGCATAAACGCAACAGTGATAGGATTGGTGAGGTTCGGTGAGCAAATGCAGACCCTTTGAAGTCATATTGCATGGTAGCCATTCCACGGGTGTCAACTCTCCAGATCGAAGGGATTCTTCCTTCAGCTAAAACATGCATGTAGATCCCAGAGTATGATCCACCGTGTGATCGGGAAACGTGTTCAAATGTGTCTCAGTTTTCATCCCCTGGTACTCGGGTGCAACATTCCAGACGCTTTACTAACACTCTCCCCACTTGGAGAGTCAGTGCCTTGAACCTCCTGTTTGGCCCAGTTTGCAATTTCTGCGGAAGAGGAACAGGAATAGGGAGAACCAATGGGAGACTAGCTGGAGGTGTCTGGACGGGCAAATTTAACTCTCATTTCCCACCAGGAAGAGGAATTAACCAAAGGCTCAGCGTGCCGTGCCGGAACCAGTTTAGGCCTTGAAGCAATCCTGCGGTGTTGCAGCCAGCTCACAAGAAAGCGAGTTGAAGAAAGGAGCTCAGGGGCACTGTAATTCACAAACCTGCAGAGTTATAAATGACAGCTATCGTCCAAAAATATATTGAAGTAAGGCTGCCAAGAGGACTTGAAAGCGGGGCAGAATTGCAGGAAACCGATTTCAGGAGGTAGACTGGAATTGCATTTAAAGCATAGGAAAAGACGCAGAACATACACAATGATGCACTTGGCCAAAAAGGGCGTATGCGTTTTTTCCTGAATATATTCAGGAAAAAACGCATACGCCCTTTTTGGCCAACCAAGCAAGCTTGCAAAGGAAATCTGCACTACAATGAAGTCTCACTTCCCCCCGGTCAAAAGGGCCATCTGAAAAAAGTGTAAAATCCAGAAAGGCAGGACGGTCCATGGAGAACTGGGGGCATTGTTGTGCTGATGGGCGGGACGTAAATTGCCACCCGCCACTCTGGAGAAGTGTATGGTGTTTCCTGAAACATAAAAAACAAAGCAACAGAGCCTAGGGCACTTCCACTTATGGTCCTATAGCATAGGGAAATTACAATCAAAAAGACACAGCCACCCCAAAGTTTGGGACGGCTCTGTTTACTAGAACCTAATTTACGGCACAAGTTCAATATCGCAGAATGCGAAAAATGGATAAAGAAGTTGTGGTACTTACGTACAATGCAATATCACTCAGCAATGAAATCTATGTCATCAGGCCCGTAGCAGCATAATGAGTGGATTCAGGTACGATGATTCTAACTGAAATAAGTCACACAGAAAAAGAAACATCATAAGATATCACGAATACACGAAATGTAAACTTGGCTACACAGGAACTGAATTACAAAACAGAACAGGGTCTCAAATTTAGAAAACCAACTTATGCTTGCTTAAGGGGAAAGGTGAGTTGGGGTGCTCCATAAAACCAGAGATTGAAATGAGCACAGATACCGTTCCATAAGCCAAATATGTAATAGACAAGAGCTACTCCTTGTTCAACGAAATGGACTCAACACTCCATATTAAATGCCTAAGAGTATACCTGACTAGTAGGAATCTTAAAACCTATGGATTGCTATGTCTCCAAAAGAGAATCAAGCGTGTGTACAGCGGCATAAACGCAGCAGTGATAGGATTGGTGAGGTTCAGTGAGCAAATGCAGACCCTTTGAAGTCATATTGCATGGTAGCCATTCCATGGGTCTCAACTCTCCAGGTTGAAGGGATTCTTCCTTCAGCTAAAACATGCATGTGGAACCCAGAGTATGATCCACCGTGTGATCGGGAAACGTGTTCAAATGTGTCTCAGTTTTCATCCCCTGGTACTCGGGTGCAACATTCCAGACGCTTTACTAACACTCTCCCCACTTGGAGAGTCAGTGCCTTGAACCTCCTGTTTGGCCCAGTTTGCAATTTCTGCGGAAGATGAACAGGAATAGGGAGAACCAATGAGAGACTAGCTGGAGGTGTCTGGACGGGCAAATTTAACTCTCATTTCCCACCAGGAAGAGGAATTAACCAAAGGCTCAGCGTGCCGTGCCGGAACCAGTTTAGGCCCTGAAGCAATCCTGCGGTGTTGTGGCCAGCTCACAAGAAAGCGAGTTGAAGAAAGGAGCTCAGGGGCACTGTAATTCACAAACCTGCAGAGTTATAAATGACAGCTATCGTCCAAAAATATATTGAAGTAAGGCTGCCAAGAGGACTTGAAAGCGGGGCAGAATTGCAGGAAACCGATTTCAGGAGGTAGACTGGAATTGCATTTAAAGCATAGGAAATGACGCAGAACATACACAATGATGCACTTGGCCAAAAAGGGCGTATGCGTTTTTTCCTGAATATATTCAGGAAAAAACGCATACGCCCTTTTTGGCCAACCAAGCAAGCTTGCAAAGGAAATCTGCACTACAATGAAGTCTCACTTCCCCCCGGTCAAAAGGGCCATCTGAAAAAAGTGTAAAATCCAGAAAGGCAGGACAGTCCATGGAGAACTGGGGGCCTTGTTGTGCTGATGGGCGGGATGTAAATTGCCACCCGCCACTCTGGAGAAGTGTATGGTGTTTCCTGAAACATATAAAACAAAGCAACAGAGCCTAGGGCACTTCCACTTATGGTCCTATAGCTTAGGGAAATTACAATCAAAAAGACACAGCCACCCCAAAGTTTGGGACGGCTCTGTTTACTAGAACCTAATTTACGGCACAAGTTCAATATCGCAGAATGCGAAAAATGGATAAAGAAGTTGTGGTAGTTACGTAGAATGCAATATCGCTCAGCAATGAAATTTATGTCATCAGGCCCGTAGCAGCATACTGAGTGGATTCAGGTACGATGATTCTAACTGAAATAAGTCACACAGAAAAAGAAACATCATAAGATATCACTAATACCCGGAATGTAAACTTGGCTACACAGGAACTGAATTACAAAACAGAACACGGTCTCAAATTTAGAAAACCAACTTATGCTTGCTTAAGGGGAAAGGTGAGTTGGGGTGCTCCATAAAACCAGAGATTGAAATGAGCACAGATACCGTTCCATCAGCCAAATATGTAATAGACAAGAGCTACCCCTTGCTCAACGAAATGGACTCAACACCCCATATTAAACGCCTAAGAGTATACCTGACTAGTAAGAATCTTAAAACCTATGGATGGATATGTCTCTGAAAGAGAATGAAGCGTGTGTACAGCAGCATAAACGCAACAGTGATAGGATTGGTGAGGTTCGGTGAGCAAATGCAGACCCTTTGAAGTCATATTGCATGGTAGCCATTCCACGGGTGTCAACTCTCCAGATCGAAGGGATTCTTCCTTCAGCTAAAACATGCATGTGGAACCCAGAGTATGATCCACCGTGTGATCGGGAAACGTGTTCAAATGTGTCTCAGATTTCGTCCCCTGGTACTCGGGTGCAACATTCCAGACGCTTTACTAACACTCTCCCCACTTGGAGAGTCAGTGCCTTGAACCTCCTGTTTGGCCCAGTTTGCAATTTCTGCGGAAGATGAACAGGAATAGGGAGAACCAATGAGAGACTAGCTGGAGGTGTCTGGACGGGCAAATTTAACTCTCATTTCCCACCAGGAAGAGGAATTAACCAAAGGCTCAGCGTGCCGTGCCGGAACCAGATTAGGGCCTGAAGCAATCCTGCCGTGTTACGGCCAGCTCACAAGAAAGCGAGTTGAAGAAAGGAGCTCAGGGGCACTGTAATTCACAAACCTGCAGAGTTATAAATGACAGCTATCGTCCAAAAATATATTGAAGTAAGGCTGCCAAGAGGACTTGAAAGCGGGGCAGAATTGCAGGAAACCGATTTCAGGAGGTAGACTGGAATTGCATTTAAAGCATAGGAAAAGAGGCAGAACGTCCACAATGATGCACTTGGCCAAAAAGGGCGTATGCGTTTTTTCCTGAATATATTCAGAAAAAAATGCATACGCCCTTTTTGGCCAACCAAGCAAGCTTGCAAAGGAAATCTGCACTACAATGAAGTCTCACTTCCCCCCGGTCAAAAGGGCCATCTGAAAAAAGTGTAAAATCCAGAAAGACGGGACAGTCCATGGAGAACTGGGGGCCTTGTTATGCTGATGGGTGGGATGTAAATTGCCACCCGCCACTCTGGAGAAGTGTATGGTGTTTCCTGAAACATCTAAAAAACAAAGCAACAGAGCCTAGGGCACTTCCACTTATGGTCCTATAGCTTAGGGAAATTAAAATCAAAAAGACGCAGCCACCCCAAAGTTTGGGACGGCTCTGTTTACTAGAACCTCGTTTACGGTACAAGTTCAATATCGCAGAAAGCGAAAACTGGATAAAGAAGTTGTGGTACATACGTACAATGCAATATCACTCAGCAATGAAATCTATGTCATCAGGCCCGTAGGAGAATAATGAGTGGATTCAGCTACGATGATTCTAACTGAAATAAGTCACACAGAAAAAGAAACATCATAAGATATCACGAATACACGGAATGTAAACTTGGCTACACAGGAACTGAATTACAAAACAGAACAGGGTCTCAAATTTAGAAAACCAACTTATGCTTTCTTAAGGGGAAAGCTGAGTTGGGGTGCTCCATAAAACCAGAGATTGAAATGAGCACAGATACCATTCCATAAGCCAAATATGTAATAGACAAGAGCTAGTCCTTGCTCAACGAAATGGAGTCAACACCCCATATTAAATGACTAAGAGTATACGTGACTAGTAAGAATCTTAAAACCTATGGATTGCTATGTCTCCGAAAGAGAATCAAGTGTGTGTACAGCGGCATAAACGCAGCAGTGATAGGATTGGTGAGGTTTGGTGAGCAAATGCAGACCCTTTGAAGTCATATTGCATGGTAGCCATTCCATGGGTCTCAACTCTCCAGGTTGAAGGGATTCTTCCTTCAGCTAAAACATGCATGTGGAACCCAGATTATGATCCACCGTGTGATCGGGAAACGTGTTCAAATGTGTCTCAGTTTTCGTCCCCTGGTACTCGGGTGTAACATTCCAGACGCTTACTAACACTCTCCCCACTTGGAGAGTCAGTGCCTTGAACCTCCTGTTTGGCCCAGTTTGCAATTTCTGCGGAAGATGAACAGGAATAGGGAGAACCAATGAGAGACTAGCTGGAGGTGTCTGGACGGGCAAATTTAACTCTCATTTCCCACCAGGAAGAGGAATTAACCAAAGGCTCAGCGTGCCGTGCCGGAACCAGATTAGGCCCTGAAGCAATCCTGCGGTGTTGCGGCCAGCTCACAAGAAAGCGAGTTGAAGAAAGGAGCTCAGGAGCACTGTAATTCACAAACCTGCAGAGTTATAAATGACAGCTATCGTCCAAAAATATATTGAAGTAAGGCTGCCAAGAGGACTTGAAAGCGGGGCAGAATTGCAGGAAACCGATTTCAGGAGGTAGACTGGAATTGCATTTAAAGCATAGGAAAAGAGGCAGAACGTCCAGAATGATGCACTTGGCCAAAAAGTGCGTATGCGTTTTTTCCTGAATATATTCAGGAAAAAACGTATACGCGCTTTTTGGCCAAACAAGCAAGCTTGCAAAGGAAATCTGCACTACAAGGAAGTCTCACTTCCCCCCGGTCAAAAGGGCCATCTGAAAAAAGTGTAAAATCCAGAAAGGCGGGACAGTCCATGGACAACAGGGGGCCTTGTTATGCTGATGGGCGGGATGTAAATTGCCACCCGCCACTCTGGAGAAGTGTATGGTGTTTCCTGAAACATCTAAAAAACAAAGCAACAGAGCCTAGGGCACTTCCACTTATGGTCCTATAGCTTAGGGAAATTAAAATCAAAAAGACACAGCCACCCCAAAGTTTGGGACGGCTCTGTTTACTAGAACCTCGTTTATGGTACAAGTTCAATATCGCAGAAAGCGAAAACTGGATAAAGAAGTTGTGGTACATACGTACAATGCAATATCACTCAGCAATGAAATCTATGTCATCAGGCCCGTAGGAGCATAATGAGTGGATTCAGGTACGATGATTCTAACTGAAATAAGTCACACAGAAAAAGAAACATCATAAGATATCACGAATACCCGGAATGTAAACTTGGCTACACAGGAACTGAATTACAAAACAGAACAGGGTCTCAAATTTAGAAAACCAACTTATGCTTGCTTAAGGGGAAAGGTGAGTTGGGGTGCTCCATAAAACCAGAGATTGAAATGAGCACAGATACCGTTCCATAAGGCAAATATGTAATAGACAAGAGCTACTCCTTGCTCAACGAAATGGACTCAACACCCCATATTAAACGCCTAAGAGTATACCTGACTAGTAAGAATCTTAAAACCTATGGATGGATATGTCTCTGAAAGAGAATGAAGCATGTGTACAGCAGCATAAACGCAACAGTGATAGGATTGGTGAGGTTCGGTGAGCAAATGCAGACCCTTTGAAGTCATATTGCATGGTAGCCATTCCATGGGTCTCAACTCTCCAGGTTGAAGGGATTCTTCCTTCAGCTAAAACATGCATGTAGATCCCAGAGTATGATCCACCGTGTGATCGGGAAACGTGTTCAAATGTGTCTCAGTTTTCATCCCCTGGTACTCGGGTGCAACATTCCAGACGCTTTACTAACACTCTCCCCACTTGGAGAGTCAGTGCCTTGAACCTCCTGTTTGGCCCAGTTTGCAATTTCTGCGGAAGATGAACAGGAATAGGGAGAACCAATGAGAGACTAGCTGGAGGTGTCTGGACGGGCAAATTTAACTCTCATTTCCCACCAGGAAGAGGAATTAACCAAAGGCTCAGCGTGCCGTGCCGGAACCAGTTTAGGCCCTGAAGCAATCCTGCGGTGTTGCAGCCAGCTCACAAGAAAGCGAGTTGAAGAAAGGAGCTCAGGGGCACTGTAATTCACAAACCTGCAGAGTTATAAATGACAGCTATCGTCCAAAAATATATTGAAGTAAGGCTGCCAAGAGGACTTGAAAGCGGGGCAGAATTGCAGGAAACCGATTTCAGGAGGTAGACTGGAATTGCATTTAAAGCATAGGAAAAGACGCAGAACATACACAATGATGCACTTGGCCAAAAAGGGCGTATGCATTTTTTCCTGAATATATTCAGGAAAAAACGCATACGCACTTTTTGGCCAACCAAGCAAGCTTGCAAAGGAAATCTGCACTACAATGAAGTCTCACTTCCCCCCGGTCAAAAGGGTCATCTGAAAAAAGTGTAAAATCCAGAAAGGCAGGACAGTCCATGGAGAACTGGGGGCATTGTTGTGCTGATGGGCGGGATGTAAATTGCCACCCGCCACTCTGGAGAAGTGTATGGTGTTTCCTGAAACATAAAAAACAAAGCAACAGAGCCTAGGGCACTTCCACTTATGGTCCTATAGCATAGGGAAATTACAATCAAAAAGACACAGCCACCCCAAAGTTTGGGATGGCTCTGTATACTAGAACCTAATTTACGGCACAAGTTCAATATCGCAGAATGCGAAAAATGGATAAAGATGTTGTGGTACTTACGTACAATGCAATATTGCTCAGCAATGAAATCTATGTCATCAGGCCCGTAGCAGCATAATGAGTGGATTCAGGTACGATGATTCTAACTGAAATAAGTCACACAGAAAAAGAAACATCATAAGATATCACGAATACACGGAATGTAAACTTGGCTACACAGGAACTGAATTACAAAACAGAACAGGGTCTCAAATTTAGAAAACCAACTTATGCTTGCTTAAGGGGAAAGGTGAGTTGGGGTGCTACATAAAACCAGAGATTGAAATGAGCACAGATACCGTTCCATAAGCCAAATATGTAATAGACAAGAGCTACTCCTTGTTCAACGAAATGGACTCAACACTCCATATTAAATGCCTAAGAGTATACCTGACTAGTAGGAATCTTAAAACCTATGGATTGCTATGTCTCCAAAAGAGAATCAAGCATGTGTACAGCGGCATAAACGCAGCAGTGATAGGATTGGTGAGGTTCAGTGAGCAAATGCAGACCCTTTGAAGTCATATTGCATGGTAGCCATTCCATGGGTCTCAACTCTCCAGGTTGAAGGGATTCTTCCTTCAGCTAAAACATGCATGTGGAACCCAGAGTATGATCCACCGTGTGATCGGGAAACGTGTTCAAATGTGTCTCAGTTTTCATCCCCTGGTACTCGGGTGCAACATTCCAGACGCTTTACTAACACTCTCCCCACTTGGAGAGTCAGTGCCTTGAACCTCCTGTTTGGCCCAGTTTGCAATTTCTGCGGAAGATGAACAGGAATAGGGAGAACCAATGAGAGACTAGCTGGAGGTGTCTGGACGGGCAAATTTAACTCTCATTTCCCACCAGGAAGAGGAATTAACCAAAGGCTCAGCGTGCCGTGCCGGAACCAGTTTAGGCCCTGAAGCAATCCTGCGGTGTTGCGGCCAGCTCACAAGAAAGCGAGTTGAAGAAAGGAGCTCAGGGGCACTGTAATTCACAAACCTGCAGAGTTATAAATGACAGATATCGTCCAAAAATATATTGAAGTAAGGCTGCCAAGAGGACTTGAAAGCGGGGCAGAATTGCAGGAAACCGATTTCAGGAGGTAGACTGGAATTGCATTTAAAGCATAGGAAATGACGCAGAACATACACAATGATGCACTTGGCCAAAAAGGGCGTATGCGTTTTTTCCTGAATATATTCAGAAAAAAATGCATACGCCCTTTTTGGCCAACCAAGCAAGCTTGCAAAGGAAATCTGCACTACAATGAAGTCTCACTTCCCCCCGGTTAAAAGGGCCATCTGAAAAAAGTGTAAAATCCAGAAAGACGGGACAGTCCATGGAGAACTGGGGGCCTTGTTGTGCTGATGGGAGGGATGTAAATTGCCACCCGCCACTGTGGAGAAGTGTATGGTGTTTCCTGAAACATATAAAACAAAGCAACAGAGCCTAGGGCACTTCCACTTATGGTCCTATAGCTTAGGGAAATTACAATCAAAAAGACACAGCCACCCCAAAGTTTGGGACGGCTCTGTTTACTAGAACCTAATTTACGGCACAAGTTCAATATCGCAGAATGCGAAAACTGGATAAAGAAGTTGTGGTAGTTACGTAGAATGCAATATCGCTCAGCAATGAAATTTATGTCATCAGGCCCGTAGCAGAATAATGAGTGGATTCAGGTACGATGATTCTAACTGAAATAAGTCACACAGAAAAAGAAACATCATAAGATATCACTAATACCCGGAATGTAAACTTGGCTACACAGGAACTGAATTACAAAACAGAACACGGTCTCAAATTTAGAAAACCAACTTATGCTTGCTTAAGGGGAAAGGTGAGTTGGGGTGCTCCATAAAACCAGAGATTGAAATGAGCACAGATACCGTTCCATAAGGCAAATATGTAATAGACAAGAGCTACTCCTTGCTCAACGAAATGGACTCAACACCCCATATTAAACGCCTAAGAGTATACCTGACTAGTAAGAATCTTAAAACCTATGGATGGATATGTCTCTGAAAGAGAATGAAGCGTGTGTACAGCAGCATAAACGCAACAGTGATAGGATTGGTGAGGTTCGGTGAGCAAATGCAGACCCTTTGAAGTCATATTGCATGGTAGCCATTCCATGGGTCTCAACTCTCCAGGTCGAAGGGATTCTTCCTTCAGCTAAAACATGCATGTAGATCCCAGAGTATGATCCACCGTGTGATTGGGAAACGTGTTCAAATGTGTCTCAGTTTTCATCCCCTGGTACTCGGGTGCAACATTCCAGACGCTTTACTAACACTCTCCCCAGTTGGAGAGTCAGTGCCTTGAACCTCCTGTTTGGCCCAGTTTGCAATTTCTGCGGAAGATGAACAGGAATAGGGAGAACCAATGAGAGACTAGCTGGAGGTGTCTGGACGGGCAAATTTAACTCTCATTTCCCACCAGGAAGAGGAATTAACCAAAGGCTAGGCGTGCCGTGCCGGAACCAGTTTAGGCCCTGAAGCAATCCTGCGGTGTTGCGGCCAGCTCACAAGAAAGCGAGTTGAAGAAAGGAGCTCAGGGGCACTGTAATTCACAAACCTGCAGAGTTATAAATGACAGCTATCGTCCAAAAATATATTGAAGTAAGGCTGCCAAGAGGACTTGAAAGCGGGGCAGAATTGCAGGAAACCGATTTCAGGAGGTAGACTGGAATTGCATTTAAAGCATAGGAAAAGAGGCAGAACGTCCAGAATGATGCACTTGGCCAAAAAGTGCGTATGCGTTTTTTTCTGAATATATTCAGGAAAAACCGCATACGCCCTTTTTGGCCAAACAAGCAAGCTTGCAAAGGAAATCTGCACTACAATGAAGTCTCACTTCCCCCCGGTCAAAAGGGCCATCTGAAAAAAGTGTAAAATCCAGAAAGGCGGGACAGTCCATGGAGAACAGGGGGCCTTGTTATGCTGATGTGCGGGATGTAAATTGCCACCCGCCACTCTGGAGAAGTGTATGGTGTTTCCTGAAACATCTAAAAAACAAAGCAACAGAGCCTAGGGCACTTCCACTTATGGTCCTATAGCTTAGGGAAATTAAAATCAAAAAGACACAGCCACCCCAAAGTTTGGGACGGCTCTGTTTACTAGAACCTCGTTTACGGTACAAGTTCAATATCGCAGAAAGCGAAAACTGGATAAAGAAGTTGTGGTACATACGTACAATGCAATATCACTCAGCAATGAAATCTATGTCATCAGGCCCGTAGGAGCATAATGAGTGGATTCAGCTACGATGATTCTAACTGAAATAAGTCACACAGAAAAAGAAACATCATAAGATATCACGAAAACACGGAATGTAAACTTGGCTACACAGGAACTGAATTACAAAACAGAACACGGTCTCAAATTTAGAAAACCAACTTATGCTTGCTTAAGGGGAAAGCTGAGTTGGGGTGCTCCATAAAAACAGAGATTGAAATGAGCACAGATACCGTTCCATAAGGCAAATATGTAATAGACAAGAGCTACTCCTTGCTCAACGAAATGGACTCAACACCCCATATTAAACGCCTAAGAGTATACCTGACTAGTAAGAATCTTAAAACCTATGGATGGATATGTCTCTGAAAGAGAATGAAGCGTGTGTACAGCAGCATAAACGCAACAGTGATAGGATTGGTGAGGTTCGGTGAGCAAATGCAGACCCTTTGAAGTCATATTGCATGGTAGCCATTCCATGGGTCTCAACTCTCCAGGTTGAAGGGATTCTTCCTTCAGCTAAAACATGCATGTAGATCCCAGAGTATGATCCACCGTGTGATCGGGAAACGTGTTCAAATGTGTCTCAGTTTTCATCCCCTGGTACTCGGGTGCAACATTCCAGACGCTTTACTAACACTCTCCCCACTTGGAGAGTCAGTGCCTTGAACCTCCTGTTTGGCCCAGTTTGCAATTTCTGCGGAAGATGAACAGGAATAGGGAGAACCAATGAGAGACTAGCTGGAGGTGTCTGGACGGGCAAATTTAACTCTCATTTCCCACCAGGAAGAGGAATTAACCAAAGGCTCAGCGTGCCGTGCCGGAACCAGTTTAGGCCCTGAAGCAATCCTGCGGTGTTGCAGCCAGCTCACAAGAAAGCGAGTTGAAGAAAGGAGCTCAGGGGCACTGTAATTCACAAACCTGCAGAGTTATAAATGACAGCTATCGTCCAAAAATATATTGAAGTAAGGCTGCCAAGAGGACTTGAAAGCGGGGCAGAATTGCAGGAAACCGATTTCAGGAGGTAGACTGGAATTGCATTTAAAGCATAGGAAAAGACGCAGAACATACACAATGATGCACTTGGCCAAAAAGGGCGTATGCGTTTTTTCCTGAATATATTCAGGAAAAAACGCATACGCCCTTTTTGGCCAACCAAGCAAGCTTGCAAAGGAAATCTGCACTACAATGAAGTCTCACTTCCCCCCGGTCAAAAGGGCCATCTAAAAAAAGTGTAAAATCCAGAAAGGCAGGACAGTCCATGGAGAACTGGGGGCATTGTTGTGCTGATGGGCGGGATGTAAATTGCCACCCGCCACTCTGGAGAAGTGTATGGTGTTTCCTGAAACATAAAAAACAAAGCAACAGAGCCTAGGGCACTTCCACTTATGGTCCTATAGCATAGGGAAATTACAATCAAAAAGACACAGCCACCCCAAAGTTTGGGACGGCTCTGTTTACTAGAACCTAATTTACGGCACAAGTTCAATATCGCAGAATGCGAAAAATGGATAAAGAAGTTGTGGTACTTACGTACAATGCAATATCGCTCAGCAATGAAATCTATGTCATCAGGCCCGTAGCAGCATAATGAGTGGATTCAGGTACGATGTTTCTAACTGAAATAAGTCACACAGAAAAAGAAACATCATAAGATATCACGAATACACGGAATGTAAACTTGGCTACACAGGAACTGAATTACAAAACAGAACAGGGTCTCAAATTTAGAAAACCAACTTATGCTTGCTTAAGGGGAAAGGTGAGTTGGGGTGCTACATAAAACCAGAGATTGAAATGAGCACAGATACCGTTCCATAAGCCAAATATGTAATAGACAAGAGCTACTCCTTGTTCAAAGAAATGGACTCAACACCCCATATTAAACGCCGAAGAGTATACCAGACTAGTAAGAATCTTAAAACCTATGGATGGATATGTCTCTGAAAGAGAATGAAACGTGTTTACAGCAGCATAAACGCAACAGTGATAGGATTGGTGAGGTTCGGTGAGCAAATGCAGACCCTTTGAAGTCATATTGCATGGGCCATTCCATGGGTCTCAACTCTCCAGATCGAAGGAATTCTTCCTTCATCTAAAACATGCATGTGGAACCCAGAGTATGATCCACCGTGTGATCGGGAAACGTGTTCAAATGTGTCTCAGTTTTCGTCCCCTGGTACTCGGGTGCAACATTCCAGACGCTTTACTAACACTCTCCCCACTTGGAGAGTCAGTGCCTTGAACCTCCTGTTTGGCCCAGTTTGCAATTTCTGCGGAAGATGAACAGGAATAGGGAGAACCAATGAGAGACTAGCTGGAGGTGTCTGGACGGGCAAATTTAACTCTCATTTCCCACCAGGAAGGGGAATTAACCAAAGGTTCAGCGTGCCGTGCCGGAACCAGATTAGGGCCTGAAGCAATCCTGCGGTGTTGCGGCCAGCTCACAAGAAAGCGAGTTGAAGAAAGGAGCTCAGGGGCACTGTAATTCACAAACCTGCAGAGTTATAAATGACAGCTATCGTCCAAAAATATATTGAAGTAAGGCTGCCAAGAGGACTTGAAAGCGGGGCAGAATTGCAGGAAACCGATTTCAGGAGGTAGACTGGAATTGCATTTAAAGCATAGGAAAAGAGGCAGAACGTCCACAATGATGCACTTGGCCAAAAAGGGCGTATGCGTTTTTTCCTGAATATATTCAGAAAAAAATGCATACGCCCTTTTTGGCCAACCAAGCAAGCTTGCAAAGGAAATCTGCACTACAATGAAGTCTCACTTCCCCCCGGTCAAAAGGGCCATCTGAAAAAAGTGTAAAATCCAGAAAGGCGGGACAGTCCATGGAGAACTGGGGGCCTTGTTATGCTGATGGGCGGGATGTAAATTGCCACCCGCCACTCTGGAGAAGTGTATGGTGTTTCCTGAAACATCTAAAAAACAAAGCAACAGAGCCTAGGGCACTTCCACTTATGGTCCTATAGCTTAGGGAAATTAAAATCAAAAAGACACAGCCACCCCAAAGTTTGGGACGGCTCTGTTTACTAGAACCTCGTTTATGGTACAAGTTCAATATCGCAGAAAGCGAAAACTGGATAAAGAAGTTGTGGTACATACGTACAATGCAATATCACTCAGCAATGAAATCTATGTCATCAGGCCCGTAGGAGCATAATGAGTGGATTCAGCTACGATGATTCTAACTGAAATAAGTCACACAGAAAAAGAAACATCATAAGATATCACGAATACACGGAATGTAAACTTGGCTACACAGGAACTGAATTACAAAACAGAACAGGGTCTCAAATTTAGAAAACCAACTTATGCTTGCTTAAGGGGAAAGGTGAGTTGGGGTGCTCCATAAAACCAGAGATTGAAATGAGCACAGATACCGTTCCATAAGGCAAATATGTAATAGACAAGAGCTACTCCTTGCTCAACGAAATGGACTCAACACCCCATATTAAACGCCTAAGAGTATACCTGACTAGTAAGAATCTTAAAACTTATGGATGGATATGTCTCTGAAAGAGAATGATGCGTGTGTACAGCAGCATAAACGCAACAGTGATAGGATTGGTGAGGTTCGGTGAGCAAATGCAGACCCTTTGAAGTCATATTGCATGGTAGCAATTCCATGGGTCTCAACTCTCCAGGTTGAAGGGATTCTTCCTTCAGCTAAAACATGCATGTAGATCCCAGAGTATGATCCACCGTGTGATCGGGAAACGTGTTCAAATGTGTCTCAGTTTTCATCCCCTGGTACTCGGGAGCAACATTCCAGACGCTTTACTAACACTCTCCCCACTTGGAGAGTCAGTGCCTTGAACCTCCTGTTTGGTCCAGTTTGCAATTTCTGCGGAAGATGAACAGGAATAGGGAGAACCAATGAGAGACTAGCTGGAGGTGTCTGGACGGGCAAATTTAACTCTCATTTCCCACCAGGAAGAGGAATTAACCAAAGGCTCAGCATGCCGTGCCGGAACCAGATTAGGCCCTGAAGCAATCCTGCGGTGTTGCAGCCAGCTCACAAGAAAGCGAGTTGAAGAAAGGAGCTCAGGGGCACTGTAATTCACAAACCTGCAGAGTTATAAATGACAGCTATCGTCCAAAAATATATTGAAGTAAGGCTGCCAAGAGGACTTGAAAGCGGGGCAGAATTGCAGGAAACCGATTTCAGGAGGTAGACTGGAATTGCATTTAAAGCATAGGAAAAGACGCAGAACGACCACAATGATGCACTTGGCCAAAAAGGGCGTATGCGTTTTTTCCTGAATATATTCAGGAAAAAACGCATACGCCCTTTTTGGCCAACCGAGCAAGCTTGCAAAGGAAATATGCACTACAATGAAGTCTCACTTCCCCCCGGTCAAAAGGGCCATCTGAAAAAAGTGTAAAATCCAGAAAGGCGGGACAGTCCATGGAGAACAGGAGGCCTTGTTATGCTGATGGGTGGGATGTAAATTGCCACCCGCCACTCTGGAGAACTGTATGGTGTTTCCTGAAACATCTAAAAAACAAAGCAACAGAGCCTAGGGCACTTCCACTTATAGTCCTATAGCTTAGGGAAATTAAAATCAAAAAGACGCAGCCACCCCAAAGTTTGGGACGGCTCTGTTTACTAGAACCTAATTTACGGCACAAGTTCAATATCGCAGAATTCGAAAAATTGATAAAGAAGTTGTGGTACTTACGTACAATGCAATATCGCTCAGCAATGAAATCTATGTCATCAGGCCCGTAGCAGCATAATGAGTGGATTCAGGTACGATGATTCTAACTGAAATAAGTCACACAGAAAAAGAAACATCATAAGATATCACGAATACACAGAATGTAAACTTGGCTACACAGGAACTGAATTACAAAACAGAACAGGGTCTCAAATTTAGAAAACCAACTTATGCTTGCTTAAGGGTAAAGGTGAGTTGGGGTGCTCCATAAAACCAGAGACTGAAATGAGCACAGACACCATTTCATAAGCCAAATATGTAATAGATAAGAGATACTCCTTGTTCAACGAAATGGACTCAACACCCCATATTAAATGCCTAAGAGTATACCTGACTAGTAGGAATCTTAAAACCTACGGATTGCTATGTCTCCAAAAGAGAATCAAGCGTGTGTACAGCGGCATAAACGCAGCAGTGATAGGATTGGAGAGGTTCGGTGAGCAAATGCAGACCCTTTGAAGTCATGTTGCATGGT
Organism: Grampus griseus; assembly: GCF_964374135.1. Taxonomy (NCBI): domain Eukaryota; kingdom Metazoa; phylum Chordata; class Mammalia; order Artiodactyla; family Delphinidae; genus Grampus; species Grampus griseus. Next base: position 57,864 of record NW_028132857.1, read on the forward strand.
AGCCATTCCATGGGTCTCAACTCTCCAGGTTGAAGGGATTGTTCCTTCAGCTAAAACATGCATGTGGAACCCAGAGTATCATCCACCGTGTGATCGGGAAACGTGTTCAAATGTGTCTCAGTTTTCATCCCGTGGTACTCGGGTGCAACATTCCAGACGCTTTACTAACACTCTCCCCACTTGGAGAGTCAGTGCCTTGAACCTCCTGTTTGGCCCAGTTTGCAATTTCTGCGGAAGAGGAACAGGAATAGGGAGAACCAATGAGAGACTAGCTGGAGGTGTCTGGACGGGCAAATTTAACTCTAATTTTCCACCAGGAAGGGGAATTAACCAAAGGTCAGCGTGCCGTGCCGCAACCAGATTAGGGCCTGAAGCAATCCTGCGGTGTTGCGGCCAGCTCACAAGAAAGCGAGTTGAAGAAAGGAGCTCAGGGGCACTGTAATTCACAAACCTGCAGAGCTATAAATGACAGCTATCGTCCAAAAATATTTTGAAGTCAGGCTGCCAAGAGGACTTGAAAGCGGGGCAGAATTGCAGGAAACCGATTTCAGGAGGTAGACAGGAATTGCATTTTAAGCATAGGAAAAGAGGCAGAACGTCCACAGTGATGCACTTGGCCAAAAAGGGCGTATGCGTTTTTTCCTGAATATACTCAGGAAAAAACGCATACGCCCTTGTTGGCCAACCAAGCAAGCTTGCAAAGGAAATCTGCACAACAATGAAGTCTCACTTCCCCCCCGGTCAAAAGGGCCATCAGAAAAAAGTGTAAAATCCAGAAAGGCAGGACAGGCCATGGAGAACTGGGGGCCTTGTAACGCTGATGGGCGGGATGTAAATTGCCACTCCCCACTCTGGAGAAGTGTATGGTGTTTCCTGAAACATCTAAAAAACAAAGCAACAGAGGCTAGGGCACTTCAACTTATGGTCCTATAGCTTAGGGAAAATAAAATCAAAAAGACACAGTCACCCCAAAGTTTGGGACAGCTTTGTTTACTAGAACCTCGTTTACGGTACAAGTTCAATATCGCAGAAAGCGAAAAGTGGATAAAGAAGTTGTGGTACTTACGTACAATGCAATATCACTCAGCAATGAAATCTATGTCATCAGGCCCGTAGGAGCATAATGAGTGGATTCAGCTACGATGATTCTAACTGAAATAAGTCACACAGAAAAAGAAACATCATAAGATATCACGAATACACGGAATGTAAACTTGGCTACACAGGAACTGAATTACAAAACAGAACAGGGTCTCAAATTTAGAAAACCAACTTATGCTTGCTTAAGGGGAAAGGTGAGTTGGGGTGCTCCATAAAACCAGAGATTGAAATGAGCACAGATACCGTTCCATAAGCCAAATATGTAATAGACAAGAGCTACTCCTTGTTCAACGAAATGGACTCAAAACTCCATATTAAATGCCTAAGAGTATACCTGACTAGTAGGAATCTTAAAACCTATGGATTGCTATGTCTCCAAAAGAGAATCAAGCGTGTGTACAGCGGCATAAACGCAGCAGTGATAGGATTGGTGAGGTTCAGTGAGCAAATGCAGACCCTTTGAAGTCATGTTGCATGGTAGCCATTCCATGGGTCTCAACTCTCCAGGTTGAAGGGATTCTTCCTTCAGCTAAAACATGCATGTGGAACCCAGAGTATGATCCACCGTGTGATCGGGAAACGTGTTCAAATGTGTCTCAGTTTTCGTCCCCTGGTACTCGGGTGTAATATTCCAGGCGCTTTACTAACACGCTCCCCACTTGGAGAGTCAGTGCCTTGAACCTCCTGTTTGGCCTAGTTTGCAATTTCTGCGGAAGATGAACAGGAATAGGGAGAACCAATTAGAGACTAGCTGGAGGTGTCTGGACGGGCAAATTTAACTCTCATTTCCCACCAGGAAGAGGAATTAACCAAAGGATCAGCGTGCCGTGTCGGAACCAGATTAGGCCCTGAAGCAATCCTGCGGTGTTGCGGACAGCTCACAAGAAAGCGAGTTGAAGAAAGGAGCTCAGGGGCACTGTAATTCACAAACCTGCAGAGTTATAAATGACAGCTATCGTCCAAAAATATACTGAAGTAAGGCTGCCAAGAGGACTTGAAAGCGGGGCAGAATTGCAGGAAACCGATTTCAGGAGGTAGACTGGAATTGCATTTAAAGCATAGGAAAAGAGGCAGAACGTCCACAATGATGCACTTGGCCAAAAAGGGCGTATGCGTTTTTTCCTGAATATACTCAGGAAAAAACGCATACGCCCTTTTTGGCCAACCAAGCAAGCTTGCAAAGGAAATCTGCACTAGAATGAAGTCTCACTTCCCCCCCGGTCAAAAGGGTCATCAGAAAAAAGTATAAAATCCAGAAAGGCAGGACAGGCCATGGAGAACTGGGGGCCTTGTTATGCTGATGGGCGGGATGTAAATTGCCACCCGCCACTCTGGAGAAGTGTATGGTGTTTCCTGAAACATCTAAAAAACAAAGCAACAGAGCCTAGGGCACTTCCACTTATGGTCCTATAGCTTAGGGAAATTACAATCAAAAAGACACAGCCACCCCAAAGTTTGGGACGGCTCTGTTTACTAGAACCTAATTTACTGCACAAGTTCAATATCGCAGAATGCGAAAAATGGATAAAGAAGTTGTGGTACTTACGTACAATGCAATATCACTCAGCAATGAAATCTATGTCATCAGGCCCGTAGCAGCATAATGAGTGGATTCAGGTATGATGATTCTAACTGAAATAAGTCACACAGAAAAAGAAACATCATAAGATATCACTAATACACGGAATGTAAACTTGGCTACACAGGAACTGAATTACAAAACAGAACACGGTCTCAAATTGAGAAAACCAACTTATGCTTTCTTAAGGGGAAAGGTGAGTTGGGGTGCTCCATAAAAGCAGAGATTGAAATGAGCACAGATACCGTTCCATAAGCAAAATATGTAATAGACAAGAGCTACTCCTTGCTCAACGAAATGGACTCAACACCCCATATTAAACGCCTAAGAGTATACCTGACTAGTAAGAATCTTAAAACCTATGGATGGATATGTCTCTGAAAGAGAATGAAGCGTGTGTACAGCAGCATAAACGCAACAGTGATAGGATTGGTGAGGTTCGGTGAGCAAATGCAGACCCTTTGAAGTCATATTGCATGGGCCATCCTATGGGTGTCAACTCTCCAGATCGAAGGGATTCTTCCTTCAGCTAAAACATGCATGTGGAAACCAGAGTATGATCCACCGTGTGATCGGGAAACGTGTTCAAATGTGTCTCAGTTTTCGTCCACTGGTACTCGGGTGCAACATTCCAGACGCTTTACTAACACTCTCCCCACTTGGAGAGTCAGTGCCTTGAACCTCCTGTTTGGCCCAGTTTGCAATTTCTGTGGAAGATGAACAGGAATAGGGAGAACCAATGAGAGACTAGCTGGAGGTGTCTGGACGGGCAAATTTAACTCTCATTTCCCACCAGGAAGAGGAATTAACCAAAGGCTCAGCATGCCGTGCCGGAACCAGATTAGGCCCTGAAGCAATCCTGCGGTGTTACGGCCAGCTCACAAGAAAGCGTGTTGAAGAAAGGAGCTCAGGGGCACTGTAATTCACAAACCTGCAGAGTTATAAATGACAGCTATCGTCCAAAAATATATTGAAGTAAGGCTGCCAAGAGGACTTGAAAGCGGGGCAGAATTGCAGGAAACCGATTTCAGGAGGTAGACTGGAATTGCATTTAAAGCATAGGAAAAGAGGCAGAACGTCCACAATGATGCACTTGGTCAAAAAGGGCGTATGCGTTTTTTCCTGAATATATTCAGGAAAAAACGCATACGCACTTTTTGGCCAAGCAAGCAAGCTTGCAAAGGAAATCTGCACTACAATGAAGTCTCACTTCCCCCCGGTCAAAAGGGCCATCTGAAAAATGTGTAAAATCCAGAAAGGCAGGACAGTCCATGGAGAACTGGGGGCCTTGTTATGCTGATGGGCGGGATGTAAATTGCCACCCGCCACTCTGGAGAAGTGTATGGTGTTTCCTGAAACATCTAAAAAACAAAGCAACAGAGCCTAGGGCAGTTCCACTTATGGTCCTATAGCTTAGGGAAATTAAAATCAAAAAGACACAGCCACCCCAAAGTTTGAGACGGCTTTGTTTACTAGAACCTAATTTACGGCACAAGTTCAATATCGCAGAATGCGAAAAATGGATAAAGAAGTTGTGGTACTTACGTACAATGCAATATCGCTCAGCAATGAAATCTATGTCATCAGTCCCGTAGCAGCATAATGAGTGGATTCAGGTACGATGATTCTAACTGAAATAAGTCACACAGAAAAAGAAACATCATAAGATATCACGAATACACGGAATGTAAACTTGGCTACACAGGAACTGAATTACAAAACAGAACAGGGTCTCAAATTTAGAAAACCAACTTATGCTTGCTTAAGGGGAAAGGTGAGTTGGGGTGCTCCATAAAACCAGAGATTAAAATGAGCACAGATACCGTTCCATAAGCCAAATATGTAATAGACAAGAGCTAGTCCTTGCTCAACGAAATGGACGTAACACCCCATATTAAATGCCTAAGAGTATACCTGACTAGTAATAATCTTAAAACCTATGGATGGATATGTCTCTGAAAGAGAATGAAGCGTGTGTACACCGGCATAAACACAGCAGTGATAGGATTGGTAAGGTTCGGTGAGCAAATGCAGACCCTTTGAAGTCATATTGCATGGTAGCCATTCCATGGGTCTCAACTCTCCAGGTTGAAGGGATTCTTCCTTCAGCTAAAACATGCATGTGGAACCCAGAGTATGATCCACCGTGTGATCGGGAAACGTGTTCAAATGTGTCTCAGTTTTCGTCCCCTGGTACTCGGGTGCAACATTCCAGACGCTTTACTAACACTCTCCCCACTTGGAGAGTCAGTGCCTTGAACCTCCTGTTTGGCCCAGTTTGCAATTTCTGCAGAAGATGAACAGGAATAGGGAGAACCAATGAGAGACTAGCTGGAGGTGTCTGGACGGGCAAATTTAACTCTCATTTCCCACCAGGAAGAGGAATTAACCAAAGGCTCAGCGTGCCGTGCCGGAACCAGATTAGGCCCTGAAGCAATCCTGCGGTGTTGCGGCCAGCTCACAAGAAAGCGAGTTGAAGAAAGGAGCTCAGGGGCACTGTAATTCACAAACCTGCAGAGTTATAAATGACAGCTATCGTCCAAAAATATATTGAAGTAAGGCTGCCAAGAGGACTTGAAAGCGGGGCAGAATTGCAGGAAACCAATTTCAGGAGGTAGACTGGAATTGCATTTAAAGCATAGGAAAAGAGGCAGAACGTCCACAATGATGCACTTGGCCAAAAAGGGCGTATGCGTTTTTTCTTGAATATACTCAGGAAAAAACGCATACGCCCTTTTTGGCCAACGAAGCAAGCTTCCAAAGAAATCTGCACTACAATGAAGTCTCACTTCCCCCAGGTCAAAAGGGCCATCAGAAAAAAGTGTAAAATCCAGAAAGGCAGGACAGGCCATGGAGAACTGGGGGCCTTGTTATGCTGATGGGCGGGATGTAAATTGCCACCCGCCACTCTGGAGAAGTGTATGGTGTTTCCTGAAACATCTAAAAAACAAAGCAACAGAGGCTAGGGCACTTCCACTTATGGTCCTATAGCTTAGGGAAATTAAAATCAAAAAGACACAGCCACCCCAAAGTTTGGGACAGCTCTGTTTACTGGAACCTAATTTACGGCACAAGTTCAATATCGCAGAATGCGAAAAATGGATAAAGAAGTTGTGGTACTTACGTACAATGCAATATCGCTCAGCAATGAAATCTATGTCATCAGGCCCGTAGCAGCATAATGAGTGGATTCAGGTACGATGATTCTAACTGAAAGAAGTCACACAGAAAAAGAAATATCATAAGATATCACTAATACACGGAATGTAAACTTGGCTACACAGGAACTGAATTACAAAACAGAACACGGTCTCAAATTTAGAAAACCAACTTCTGCTTGCTTAAGGGGAAAGGTGAGTTGGGGTGTTCCATAAAACCAGAGATTGAAATGAGCACAGATACCGTTCCATAAGCCAAATATGTAATAAACAAGAGATACACCTTGCTCAACGAAATGGACTCAACACCACATATTAAACGCCTAAAAGTATACCTTACTAGTAGGAATCTTAAAACCTGTGGATTGCTATGTCTCCGAAAGAGAATCAAGCGTGTGTACACCGGCATAAATGCAGCAGTGATAGGATTGGTGAGGTTCGGTGAGCAAATGCAGACCCTTTGAAGTCATATTGCATGGTAGCCATTCCATGGGTGTCAACTCTCCAGGTTGAAGGGATTCTTCCTTCAGCTCAAACATGCATGTGGAACCCAGAGTATGATCCACCGTGTGATCGGGAAACGTGTTCAAATGTGTCTCAGTTTTCGTCCCCTGGTACTCGGGTGCAACATTGCAAACGCTTTACTAACACTCTCCCCAGTTGGAGAGTCAGTGCCTTGAACCTCCTGTTTGGCCCAGTTTGCAATTTCTGCGGAAGATGAACAGGAATAGGGAGAACCAATGAGAGACTAGCTGGAGGTGTCTGGACGGGCAAATTTAACTCTCATTTCCCACCAGGAAGGGGAATTAACCAAAGATTCAGCGTGCCGTGCCGGAACCAGATTAGGGCCTGAAGAAATCCTGCGGTGTTGCGGCCAGCTCACAAGAAAGCGAGTTGAAGAAAGGAGCTCAGGGGCACTGTAATTCACAAACCTGCAGAGTTATAAATGACAGCTATCGTCCAAAAATATATTGAAGTAAGGCTGCCAAGAGGACTTGAAAGCGGGGCAGAATTGCAGGAAACCGATTTCAGGAGGTAGACTGGAATTGCATTTAAAGCATAGGAAAAGAGGCAGAACGTCCACAATGATGCACTTGGCCAAAAAGGGTGTATGCGTTTTTTCCTGAATATATTCAGGAAAAAACGCATACGCCCTTTTTGGCCAACCAAGCAAGCTTGCAAAGGAAATCTGCACTACAATGAAGTCTCACTTCCCCCCGGTCAAAAGGGCCATCTGAAAAAAGTGTAAAATCCAGAAAGGCGGGACAGTCCATGGAGAACTGGGGGCCTTGTTATGCTGATGGGCGGGATGTCAATTGCCATCCGCCACTCTGGAGAAGTGTATGGTGTTTCCTGAAACATCTAAAAAACAAAGCAACAGAGCCTAGGGCACTTCCACTTATGGTCCTATAGCTTAGGGAAATTAAAATCAAAAAGACACAGCCACCCCAAAGTTTGGGACGGCTCTGTTTACTAGAACCTCGTTTACGGTACAAGTTCAATATCGCAGAAAGCGAAAACTGGATAAAGAAGTTGTGGTACATACGTACAATGCAATATCACTCAGCACTGAAATCTATGTCATCAGGCCCATAGGAGCATAATGAGTGGATTCAGCTACGATGATTCTAACTGAAATAAGTCACACAGAAAAAGAAACATCATAAGATATCACGAATACACGGAATGTAAACTTGGCTACACAGGAACTGAATTACAAAACAGAACACGGTCTCAAATTTAGAAAACCAACTTATGCTTTCTTAAGGGGAAAGCTGAGTTGGGGTGCTCCATAAAAACAGAGATTGAAATGAGCACAGATACCGTTCCATAAGCCAAATATGTAATAGACAAGAGCTAGTCCTTGCTCAACGAAATGGACGCAACACCCCATATTAAACATCTAAGATTATACCTGACTAGTAAGAATCTTAAAACCTATGGATTGTTATGTCTCTGAAAGAGAATCAAGCGTGTGTACAGCGGCATAAACGCAGCAGTGATAGGATTGGTGAGGTTCGGTGAGCAAATGCAGACCCTTTGAAGTCATATTGCATGGTAGCCATTCCATGGGTCTCAAGTCTCCAGGTTGAAGGGATTCTTCCTTCAGCTAAAACATGCATGTGGAACCCAGAGTATGATCCACCGTGTGATCGGGAAACGTGTTCAAATGTGTCTCAGTTTTCGTCCCCTGGTACTCGGGTGCAACATTCCAGACGCTTTACTAACACTCTCCCCACTTGGAGAGTCACTGCCGTGAAACTCCTGTTTGGCCCAGTTTGCAATTTCTGCGGAAGAGGAACAGGAATAGGGAGAACCAATGAGAGACTAGCTGGAGGTGTCTGGACGGGCAAATTTAACTCTCATTTCCCACCAGGAAGAGGAATTAACCAAAGGCTCAGCGTGCCGTGCCGGAACCAGATTAGGCCCTGAAGCTATCCTGCGGTGTTGCGGCCAGCTCACAAGAAAGCGAGTTGAAGAAAGGAGCTCAGGGGCAGTGTAATTCACAAACCTGCAGAGTTATAAATGACAGCTATCGTCCAAAAATATATTGAAGTAAGGCTGCCAAGAGGACTTGAAAGCGGGGCAGAATTGCAGGAAACCGATTTCAGGAGGTAGACTGGAATTGCATTTAAAGCATAGGAAAAGACGCAGAACGTCCACAGTGATGCACTTGGCCAAAAAGGGCGTATGCGTTTTTTCCTGAATATATTCAGGAAAAAACGCATACGCCCTTTTTGGCCAACCAAGCAAGCTTGCAAAGGAAATCTGCACTACAATGAAGTCTCACTTCCCCCCGGTCCAAAGGGCCATCTGAAAAAAGTGTAAAATCCAGAAAGGCAGGACAGTCCATGGAGAACTGGGGGCCTTGTTATGCTGATGGGTGGGATGTAAATTGCCACCCGCCACTCTGGAGAAGTGTATGGTGTTTCCTGAAACATCTAAAAAACAAAGCAACAGAGCCTAGGGCACTTCCACTTATGGTCCTATAGCATAGGGAAATTACAATCAAAAAGACACAGCCACTCCAATGTTTGGGACGGCTCTGTTTACTAGAACCTAATTTACGGCACAAGTTCAATATCGCAGAATGCGAAAAATGGATAAAGAAGTTGTGGTACTTACGTACAATGCAATATCGCTCAGCAATAAAATCTATGTCATCAGGCCCGTAGCAGCATAATGAGTGGATTCAGGTACGATGATTCTGACTGAAATAAGTCACACAGAAAAAGAAACATCATAAGATATCACTAATACACGGAATGTAAACTTGGCTACACAGGAACTGAATTACAAAACAGAACACGGTCTCAAATTTAGAAAACCAACTTCTGCTTGCTTAAGGGGAAAGGTGAGTTGGGGTGCTCCATAAAACCAGAGATTGAAATGAGCACAGATACCGTTCCATAAGCCAAATATGTAATAAACAAGAGATACACCTTGCTCAACGAAATGGACTCAACACCACATATTAAACGCCTAAAAGTATACCTTACTAGTAGGAATCTTAAAACCTATGGATTGCTATGTCTCCGAAAGAGAATCAAGCGTGTGTACACCGGCATAAACGCAGCAGTGATAGGATTGGTGAGGTTCGGTGAGCAAATGCAGACCCTTTGAAGTCATATTGCATGGTAGCCATTCCATGGGTCTCAACTCTCCAGGTTGAAGGGATTCTTCCTTCAGCTAAAACATGCATGTGGAACCCAGAGTATGATCCACCGTGTGATCGGGAAACGTGTTCAAATGTGTCTCAGTTTTCGTGCCCTGGTACTCGGGTGCAACATTGCAAACGCTTTACTAACACTCTCCCCACTTGGAGAGTCAGTGCCTTGAACCTCCTGTTTGGCCCAGTTTGCAATTTCTGCGGAAGATGAACAGGAATAGGGAGAACCAATGAGAGACTAGCTGGAGGTGTCTGGACGGGCAAATTTAACTCTCATTTCCCACCAGGAAGGGGAATTAACCAAAGGTTCAGCGTGCCGTGCCGGAACCAGATTAGGGCCTGAAGAAATCCTGCGGTGTTGCGGCCAGCTCACAAGAAAGCGAGTTGAAGAAAGGAGCTCAGGGGCACTGTAATTCACAAACCTGCAGAGTTATAAATGACAGCTATCGTCCAAAAATATATTGAAGTAAGGCTGCCAAGAGGATTTGAAAGCGGGGCAGAATTGCAGGGAACCGATTTCAGGAGGTAGACTGGAATTGCATTTAAAGCATAGGAAAAGAGGCAGAACGTCCACAATGATGCACTTGGCCAAAAAGGGCGTATGCGTTTTTTCCTGAATATATTCAGGAAAAAACGCATACGCCCTTTTTGGCCAACCCAGCAAGCTTGCAAAGGAAATCTGCACTACAATGACGTCTCACTTCCCCCCGGTCCAAAGGGCCATCTGAAAAAAGTGTAAAATCCAGAAAGGCAGGACAGTCCATGGAGAACTGGGGGCCTTGTTATGCTGATGGGTGGGATGTAAATTGCCACCCGCCACTCTGGAGAAGTGTATGGTGTTTCCTGAAACATCTAAAAAACAAAGCAACAGAGCCTAGGGCACTTCCACTTATGGTCCTATAGCTTAGGGAAATTAAAATCAAAAAGACACAGCCACCCCAAAGTTTGGGACGGCTCTGTTTACTAGAACCTCGTTTACGGTACAAGTTCAATATCGCAGAAAGCGAAAACTGCATAAAGAAGTTGTGGTACATACTTACAATGCAATATCACTCAGCAATGAAATCTATGTCATCAGGGCCATAGGAGCATAATGAGTGGATTCAGATACGATGATTCTAACTGAAATAAGTCACACAGAAAAAGAAACATCATAAGATATCACGAATACACGGAATGTAAACTTGGCTACACAGGAACTGAATTACAAAACAGAACACGGTCTCAAATTTAGAAAACCAACTTATGCTTGCTTAAGGGGAAAGCTGAGTTGGGGTGCTCCATAAAAACAGAGATTGAAATGAGCACAGATACCGTTCCATAAGCCAAATATGTAATAGACAAGAGCTAGTCCTTGCTCAACGAAATGGACTCAACACCCCATATTAAACATCTAAGAGTATACCTGACTAGTAAGAATCTTAAAACCTATGGATTGTTATGTCTGTGAAAGAGAATCAAGCGTGTGTACAGCGGCATAAACGCAGCAGTGATAGGATTGGTGAGGTTCGGTGAGCAAATGCAGACCCTTTGAAGTCATATTGCATGGTAGCCATTCCATGGGTCTCAACTCTCCAGGTTGAAGGGATTCTTGCTTCAGCTAAAACATGCATGTGGAACCCAGAGTATGATCCACCGTGTGATCGGGAAACGTGTTCAAATGTGTCTCAGTTTTTGTCCCCTGGTACTCGGGTGCAACATTCCAGACGCTTTACTAACACTCTCCCCACTTGGAGAGTCAGTGCCTTGAACCTCCTGTTTGGCCCAGTTTGCAATTTCTGCGGAAGATGAACAGGAATAGGGAGAACCAATGAGAGACTAGCTGGAGGTGTCTGGACGGGCAAATTTAACTCTCATTTCCCACCAGGAAGAGGAAATAACCAAAGGCTCAGCGTGCCGTGCCGGAACCAGATTAGGCCCTGAAGCAATCCTGCGGTGTTGCGGCCAGCTCACAAGAAAGCGAGTTGAAGAAAGGAGCTCAGGGGCACTGTAATTCACAAACCTGCAGAGTTATAAATGACAGCTATCGTCCAAAAATATATTGAAGTAAGGCTGCCAAGAGGACTTGAAAGCGGGGCAGAATTGCAGGAAACCGATTTCAGGAGGTAGACTGGAATTGCATTTAAAGCATAGGAAAAGAGGCAGAACGTCCAGAATGATGCACTTGGCCAAAAAGGGCGTATGCGTTTTTTCCTGAATATATTCAGGAAAAAACGCATACGCCCTTTTTGGCCAAACAAGCAAGCTTGCAAAGGAAATCTGCACTACAATGAAGTCTCACTTCCCCCCGGTCAAAAGGGCCATCTGAAAAAAGTGTAAAATCCAGAAAGGCGGGACAGTCCATGGACAACAGGGGGCCTTGTTATGCTGATGGGCGGGATGTAAATTGCCACCCGCCACTCTGGAGAAGTGTATGGTGTTTCCTCAAACATCTAAAAAACAAAGCAACAGAGCCTAGGGCACTTCCACTTATGGTCCTATAGCTTAGGGAAATTAAAATCAAAAAGACACAGCCACCACAAAGTTTGGGACGGCTCTGTTTACTAGAACCTCGTTTATGGTACAAGTTCAATATCGCAGAAAGCGAAAACTGGATAAAGAAGTTGTGGTACATACGTACAATGCAATATCACTCAGCAATGAAATCTATGTCATCAGGCCCGTAGGAGCATAATGAGTGGATTCAGCTACGATGATTCTAACTGAAATAAGTCACACAGAAAAAGAAACATCATAAGATATCACGAATACACGGAATGTAAACTTGGCTACACAGGAACTGAATTACAAAACAGAACAGGGTCTCAAATTTAGAAAACCAACTTATGCTTGCTTAAGGGGAAAGGTGAGTTGGGGTGCTCCATAAAATCAGAGATTGAAATGAGCACAGATACCGTTCCATAAGCCAAATATGTAATAGACAAGAGCTACTCCTTGCTCAACGAAATGGACTCAACACCCCATATTAAACGGCTAAGAGTATACCTGACTAGTAAGAATCTTAAAACCTATGGATGGATATGTCTCTGAAAGAGAATGAAGCGTGTGTACAGCAGTATAAACGCAACAGTGATAGGATTGGTGAGGTTCGGTGAGCAAATGCAGACCCTTTGAAGTCATATTGCATGGTAGCCATTCCATGGGTGTCAACTCTCCAGATCGAAGGGATTCTTCCTTCAGCTAAAACATGCATGTGGAACCCAGAGTATGATCCACCGTGTGATCGGGAAACGTGTTCAAATGTGTCTCAGTTTTCGTCCCCTGGTACTCGGGTGCAACATTCCAGACGCTTTACTAACACTCTCCCCACTTGGAGAGTCAGTGCCTTGAACCTCCTGTTTGGCCCAGTTTGCAATTTCTGCGGAAGATGAACAGGAATAGGGAGAACCAATGAGAGACTAGCTGGAGGTGTCTGGACGGGCAAATTTAACTCTCATTTCCCACCAGGAAGAGGAATTAACCAAAGGCTCAGCGTGCCATGCCGGAACCAGATTAGGGCCTGAAGCAATCCTGCCGTGTTACGGCCAGCTCACAAGAAAGCGAGTTGAAGAAAGGAGCTCAGGGGCACTGTAATTCACAAACCTGCAGAGTTATAAATGACAGCTATCGTCCAAAAATATATTGAAGTAAGGCTGCCAAGAGGACTTGAAAGCGGGGCAGAATTGCAGGAAACCGATTTCAGGAGGTAGACTGGAATTGCATTTAAAGCATAGGAAAAGAGGCAGAACGTCCAGAATGATGCACTTGGCCAAAAAGGGCGTATGCGTTTTCTCCTGAATATATTCAGGAAAAAACGCATACGCCCTTTTTGGCCAAACAAGCAAGCTTGCAAAGGAAATCTGCACTACAATGAAGTCTCACTTCCCCCCGGTCAAAAGGGCCATCTGAAAAAAGTGTAAAATCCAGAAAGGCGGGACAGTCCATGGAGAACAGGGGGCCTTGTTATGCTGATGTGCGGGATGTAAATTGCCACCCGCCACTCTGGAGAAGTGTATGGTGTTTCCTGAAACATCTAAAAAACAAAGCAACAGAGCCTAGGGCACTTCCACTTATGGTCCTATAGCTTAGGGAAATTAAAATCAAAAAGACACAGCCACCCCAAAGTTTGGGACGGCTCTGTTTACTAGAACCTAATTTACGGCAAAAGTTCAATATCGCAGAATGCGAAAAATGGATAAAGAAGTTGTGGTACTTACGTACAATGCAATATCGCTCAGCAATGAAATCTATGTCATCAGGCCCGTAGGAGCATAATGAGTGGATTCAGGTACGATGATTCTAACTGAAATAAGTCACACAGAAAAAGAAACATCATAAGATATCACGAATACACGGAATGTAAACTTGGCTACACAGGAACTGAATTACAAAACAGAACAGGGTCTCAAATTTAGAAAACCAACTTATGCTTGCTTAAGGGGAAAGGTGAGTTGGGGTGCTACATAAAACCAGAGATTGAAATGAGCACAGATACCGTTCCATAAGCCAAATATGTAATAGACAAGAGCTACTCCTTGTTCAACGAAATGGACTCAACACTCCATATTAAATGCCTAAGAGTATACCTGACTAGTAGGAATCTTAAAACCTATGGATTGCTATGTCTCCAAAAGAGAATCAAGCGTGTGTACAGCAGCATAAATGCAGCAGTGATAGGATTGGTGAGGTTCAGTGAGCAAATGCAGACCCTTTGAAGTCATATTGCATGGTAGCCATTCCATGGGTCTCAAGTCTCCAGGTTGAAGGGATTCTTCCTTCAGCTAAAACATGCATGTGGAACCCAGAGTATGATCCACCGTGTGATCGGGAAACGTGTTCAAATGTGTCTCAGTTTTCATCCCCTGGTACTCGGGTGCAACATTCCAGACGCTTTACTAACACTCTCCCCACTTGGAGAGTCAGTGCCTTGAACCTCCTGTTTGGCCCAGTTTGCAATTTCTGCGGAAGATGAACAGGAATAGGGAGAACCAATGAGAGACTAGCTGGAGGTGTCTGGACGGGCAAATTTAACTCTCATTTCCCACCAGGAAGAGGAATTAACCAAAGGCTCAGCGTGCCGTGCCGGAACCAGTTTAGGCCCTGAAGCAATCCTGCGGTGTTGCGCCCAGCTCACAAGAAAGCGAGTTGAAGAAAGGAGCTCAGGGGCACTGTAATTCACAAACCTGCAGAGTTATAAATGACAGCTATCGTCCAAAAATATATTGAAGTAAGGCTGCCAAGAGGACTTGAAAGCGGGGCAGAATTGCAGGAAACTGATTTCAGGAGGTAGACTGGAATTGCATTTAAAGCATAGGAAATGACGCAGAACGTCCAGAATGATGCACTTGGCCAAAAAGTGCGTATGCGTTTTTTCCTGAATATATTCAGGAAAAAACGCATACGCCCTTTTTGGCCAACCAAGCAAGCTTGCAAAGGAAATCTGCACTACAATGAAGTCTCACTTCCCCCCGGTCAAAAGGGCCATCTGAAAAAAGTGTAAAATCCAGAAAGGCAGGACAGTCCATGGAGAACTGGGGGCATTGTTGTGCTGATGGGCGGGATGTAAATTGCCACCCGCCATTCTGGAGAAGTGTATGGTGTTTCCTGAAACATATAAAACAAAGCAACAGAGCCTAGGGCACTTCCACTTATGGTCCTATAGCTTAGGGAAATTAAAATCAAAAAGACACAGCCACCCCAAAGTTTGGGACGGCTCTGTTTACTAGAACCTAATTTACGGCACAAGTTCAATATCGCAGAATGCGAAAAATGGATAAAGAAGTTGTGGTACTTACGTACAATGCAATATCGCTCAGCAATGAAATTTATGTCATCAGGCCCGTAGCAGCATAATGAGTGGATTCAGGTACGATGATTCTAACTGAAATAAGTCACACAGAAAAAGAAACATCATAAGATATCACTAATACCCGGAATGTAAACTTGGCTACACAGGAACTGAATTACAAAACAGAACACGGTCTCAAATTTAGAAAACCAACTTATGCTTGCTTAAGGGGAAAGGTGAGTTGGGGTGCTCCATAAAACCAGAGATTGAAATGAGCACAGATACCGTTCCATAAGGCAAATATGTAATAGACAAGAGCTACTCCTTGCTCAACGAAATGGACTCAACACCCCATATTAAACGCCTAAGAGTATACCTGACTAGTAAGAATCTTAAAACCTATGGATGGATATGTCTCTGAAAGAGAATGAAGCGTGTGTACAGCAGCATAAACGCAACAGTGATAGGATTGGTGAGGTTCGGTGAGCAAATGCAGACCCTTTGAAGTCATATTGCATGGTAGCCATTCCATGGGTCTCAAGTCTCCAGGTTGAAGGGATTCTTCCTTCAGCTAAAACATGCATGTGGAACCCAGAGTATGATCCACCATGTGATCGGGAAACGTGTTCAAATGTGTCTCAGTTTTCATCCCCTGGTACTCGGGTGCAACATTCCAGACGCTTTACTAACACTCTCCCCACTTGGAGAGTCAGTGCCTTGAACCTCCTGTTTGGCCCAGTTTGCAATTTCTGCGGAAGATGAACAGGAATAGGGAGAACCAATGAGAGACTAGCTGGAGGTGTCTGGACGGGCAAATTTAACTCTCATTTCCCACCAGGAAGAGGAATTAACCAAAGGCTCAGCGTGCCGTGCCAGAACCAGATTAGGCCCTGAAGCAATCCTGCGGTGCTGCGGCCAGCTCACAAGAAAGCGAGTTGAAGAAAGGAGCTCAGGGGCAGTGTAATTCACAAACCTGCAGAGTTATAAATGACAGCTATCGTCCAAAAATATATTGAAGTAAGGCTGCCAAGAGGACTTGAAAGCGGGGCAGAATTGCAGGAAACCGATTTCAGGAGGTAGACTGGAATTGCATTTAAAGCATAGGAAAAGAGGCAGAACGTCCACAATGATGCACTTGGCCAAAAAGGGCGTATGCGTTTTTTCCTGAATATATTCAGGAAAAAACGCATACGCCCTTTTTGGCCAACCAAGCAAGCTTGCAAAGGAAATCTGCACTACAATGAAGTCTCACTTCCCCCCGGTCAAAAGGGCCATCTGAAAAAAGTGTAAAATCCAGAAAGGCAGGACAGTCCATGGAGAACTGGGGGCCTTGTTGTGCTGATGGGCGGGATGTAAATTGCCACCCGCCACTGTGGAGAAGTGTATGGTGTTTCCTGAAACATATAAAACAAAGCAACAGAGCCTAGGGCACTTCCACTTATGGTCCTATAGCTTAGGGAAATGACAATCAAAAAGACACAGCCACCCCAAAGTTTGGGATGGCTCTGTTTACTAGAACCTAATTTACGGCACAAGTTCAATATCGCAGAATGCGAAAAATGGATAAAGAAGTTGTGGTAGTTACGTAGAATGCAATATCGCTCAGCAATGAAATTTATGTCATCAGGCCCGTAGCAGCATAATGAGTGGATTCAGGTACGATGATTCTAACTGAAATAAGTCACACAGAAAAAGAAACATCATAAGATATCACGAATACACGGAATGTAAACTTGGCTACACAGGAACTGAATTAAAAAACAGAAAAGTGTCTCAAATTTAGAAAAGCAACTTATGCTTGCTTAAGGGGAAAGGTGAGTTGGGGTGCTCCATAAAACCAGAGATTGAAATGAGCACAGATACCGTTCCATCAGCCAAATATGTAATAGACAAGAGCTACCCCTTGCTCAACGAAATGGACTCAACACCCCATATTAAACGCCTAAGAGTATACCTGACTAGTAAGAATCTTAAAACCTATGGATGGATATGTCTCTGAAAGAGAATGAAGCGTGTGTACAGCAGCATAAACGCAACAGTGATAGGATTGGTGAGGTTCAGTGAGCAAATGCAGACCCTTTGAAGTCATATTGCATGGTAGCCATTCCATGGGTGTCAACTCTCCAGATCGAAGGGATTCTTCCTTCAGCTAAAACATGCATATGGAACCCAGAGTATGATCCACCGTTTGATCGGGAAACGTGTTCAAATGTGTCTCAGTTTTCGTCCCCTGGTACTCGGGTGCAACATTCCAGACGCTTTACTAACACTCTCCCCACTTGGAGAGTCAGTGCCTTGAACCTCCTGTTTGGCCCAGTTTGCAATTTCTGCGGAAGATGAACAGGAATAGGGAGAACTAATGAGAGACTAGCTGGAGGTGTCTGGACGGGCAAATTTAACTCTCATTTCCCACCAGGAAGAGGAATTAACCAAAGGCTCAGCGTGCCGTGCCGGAACCAGATTAGGGCCTGAAGCAATCCTGCCGTGTTACGGCCAGCTGACAAGAAAGCGAGTTGAAGAAAGGAGCTCAGGGGCACTGTAATTCACAAACCTGCAGAGTTATAAATGACAGCTATCGTCCAAAAATATATTGAAGTAAGGCTGCCAAGAGGACTTGAAAGCGGGGCAGAATTGCAGGAAACCGATTTCAGGAGGTAGACTGGAATTGCATTTAAAGCATAGGAAAAGAGGCAGAACGTCCAGAATGATGCACTTGGCCAAAAAGTGCGTATGCGTTTTTTCCTGAATATATTCAGGAAAAAACGCATACGCCCTTTTTGGCCAAACAAGCAAGCTTCCAAAGGAAATCTGCACTACAATGAAGTCTCACTTCCCCCCGGTCAAAAGGGCCATCTGAAAAAAGTGTAAAATCCAGAAAGGCGGGACAGTCCATGGAGAACAGGGGGCCTTGTTATGCTGATGGGCGGGATGTAAATTGCCACCCGCCACTCTGGAGAAGTGTATGGTGTTTCCTGAAACATCTAAAAAACAAAGCAACAGAGCCTAGGGCACTTCCACTTATGGTCCTATAGCTTAGGGAAATTAAAATCAAAAAGACACAGCCACCCCAAAGTTTGGGACAGCTCTGTTTACTAGAACCTCGTTTACGGTACAAGTTCAATATCGCAGAAAGCGAAAACTGGATAAAGAAGTTGTGGTACATACGTACAATGCAATATCACTCAGCAATGAAATCTATGTCATCAGGCCCGTAGGAGCATAATGAGTGGATTCAGCTACGATGATTCTAACTGAAATAAGTCACACAGAAAAAGAAACATCATAAGATATCACGAATACACGGAATGTAAACTTGGCTACACAGGAACTGAATTACAAAACAGAACACGGTCTCAAATTTAGAAAACCAACTTATGCTTGCTTAAGGGGAAAGCTGAGTTGGGGTGCTCCATAAAAACAGAGATTGAAATGAGCACAGATACCGTTCCATAAGCCAAATATGTAATAGACAAGAGCTACTCCTTGCTCAACGAAATGGACTCAACACCCCATATTAAACGCCTAAGAGTATACCAGACTAGTAAGAATCTTAAAACCTATGGATGGATATGTCTCCGAAAGAGAATGAAGCATGTGTACAGCAGCATAAACGCAACAGTGATAGGATTGGTGAGGTTCGGTGAGCAAATGCAGACCCTTTGAAGTCATATTGCATGGGCCATTCCATGGGTGTCAACTCTCCAGATCGAAGGGATTCTTCCTTCATCTAAAACATGCATGTGGAACCCAGAGTATGATCCACCGTGTGATCGGGAAACGTGTTCAAATGTGTCTCAGTTTTCGTCCCCTGGTACTCGGGTGCAACATTCCAGACGCTTTACTAACACTCTCCCCACTTGGAGAGTCAGTGCCTTGAACCTCCTGTTTGGCCCAGTTTGCAATTTCTGCGGAAGATGAACAGGAATAGGGAGAACCAATGAGAGACTAGCTGGAGGTGTCTGGACGGGCAAATTTAACTCTCATTTCCCACCAGGAAGGGGAATTAACCAAAGGTTCAGCGTGCCGTGCCGGAACCAGTTTAGGCCCTGAAGCAATCCTGCGGTGTTGCGGCCAGCTCACAAGAAAGCGAGTTGAAGAAAGGAGCTCAGGGGCACTGTAATTCACAAACCTGCAGAGTTATAAATGACAGCTATCGTCCAAAAATATATTGAAGTAAGGCTGCCAAGAGGACTTGAAAGCGGGGCAGAATTGCAGGAAACCGATTTCAGGAGGTAGACTGGAATTGCATTTAAAGCATAGGAAATGACGCAGAACATACACAATGATGCACTTGGCCAAAAAGGGCGTATGCGTTTTTTCCTGAATATATTCAGGAAAAAACGCATACGCCCTTTTTGGCCAACCAAGCAAGCTTGCAAAGGAAATCTGCACTACAAGGAAGTCTCACTTCCCCCCGGTCAAAAGGGCCATCTGAAAAAAGTGTAAAATCCAGAAAGGCAGGACAGTCCATGGAGAACTGGGGGCCTTGTTGTGCTGATGGGCGGGATGTAAATTGCCACCCGCCACTGTGGAGAAGTGTATGGTGTTTCCTGAAACATATAAAACAAAGCAACAGAGCCTAGGGCACTTCCACTTATGGTCCTATAGCTTGGGGAAATTACAATCAAAAAGACACAGCCACCCCAAAGTTTGGGACGGCTCTGTTTACTAGAACCTAATTTACGGCACAAGTTCAATATCGCAGAATGCGAAAAATGGATAAAGAAGTTGTGGTAGTTACGTAGAATGCAATATCGCTCAGCAATGAAATTTATGTCATCAGGCCCGTAGCAGCATAATGAGTGGATTCAGGTACAATGATTCTAACTGAAATAAGTCACACAGAAAAAGAAACATCATAAGATATCACTAATACCCGGAATGTAAACTTGGCTACACAGGAACTGAATTACAAAACAGAACACGGTCTCAAATTTAGAAAACCAACTTATGCTTGCTTAAGGGGAAAGCTGAGTTGGGGTGCTCCATAAAACCAGAGATTGAAATGAGCACAGATACCGTTCCATCAGCCAAATATGTAATAAACAAGAGCTACCCCTTGCTCAACGAAATGGAATGAACACCCCATATTAAACGCCTAAGAGTATACCTGACTAGTAAGAATCTTAAAACCTATGGATGGATATGTCTCTGAAAGAGAATGAAGCGTGTGTACAGCAGCATAAACGCAACAGTGATAGGATTGGTGAGGTTCGGTGAGCAAATGCAGACCCTTTGAAGTCATATTGCATGGTAGCCATTCCATGGGTGTCAACTCTCCAGATCGAAGGGATTCTTCCTTCAGCTAAAACATGCATATGGAACCCAGAGTATGATCCACCGTGTGATCGGGAAACGTGTTCAAATGTGTCTCAGTTTTCGTCCCCTGGTACTCGGGTGCAACATTCCAGACGCTTTACTAACACTCTCCCCACTTGGAGAGTCAGTGCCTTGAACCTCCTGTTTGGCCCAGTTTGCAATTTCTGCGGAAGATGAACAGGAATAGGGAGAACCAATGAGAGACTAGCTGGAGGTGTCTGGACGGGCAAATTTAACTCTCATTTCCCACCAGGAAGAGGAATTAACCAAAGGCTCAGCGTGCCGTGCCGGAACCAGATTAGGGCCTGAAGCAATCCTGCCGTGTTACGGCCAGCTGACAAGAAAGCGAGTTGAAGAAAGGAGCTCAGGGGCACTGTAATTCACAAACCTGCAGAGTTATAAATGACAGCTATCGTCCAAAAATATATTGAAGTAAGGCTGCCAAGAGGACTTGAAAGCGGGGCAGAATTGCAGGAAACCGATTTCAGGAGGTAGACTGGAATTGCATTTAAAGCATAGGAAAAGAGGCAGAACGTCCAGAATGATGCACTTGGCCAAAAAGTGCGTATGCGTTTTTTCCTGAATATATTCAGGAAAAAACGCATACGCCCTTTTTGGCCAAACAAGCAAGCTTGCAAAGGAAATCTGCACTACAATGAAGTCTCACATCCCCCCGGTCAAAAGGGCCATCTGAAAAAAGTGTAAAATCCAGAAAGGCGGGACAGTCCATGGAGAACAGGGGGCCTTGTTATGCTGATGGGCGGGATGTAAATTGCCACCCGCCACTCTGGAGAAGTGTATGGTGTTTCCTGAAACATCTAAAAAACAAAGCAACAGAGCCTAGGGCACTTCCACTTATGGTCCTATAGCTTAGGGAAATTAAAATCAAAAAGACACAGCCACCCCAAAGTTTGGGACAGCTCTGTTTACTAGAACCTCGTTTACGGTACAAGTTCAATATCGCAGAAAGCGAAAACTGCATAAAGAAGTTGTGGTACATACGTACAATGCAATATCACTCAGCAATGAAATCTATGTCATCAGGCCCGTAGGAGCATAATGAGTGGATTCAGCTACGATGATTCTAACTGAAATAAGTCACACAGAAAAAGAAACATCATAAGATATCACGAATACACGGAATGTAAACTTGGCTACACAGGAACTGAATTACAAAACAGAACACGGTCTCAAATTTAGAAAACCAACTTATGCTTGCTTAAGGGGAAAGCTGAGTTGGGGTGCTCCATAAAAACAGAGATTGAAATGAGCACAGATACCGTTCCATAAGCCAAATATGTAATAGACAAGAGCTACTCCTTGCTCAACGAAATGGACTCAACACCCCATATTAAACGCCTAAGAGTATACCAGACTAGTAAGAATCTTAAAACCTATGGATGGATATGTCTCTGAAAGAGAGTGAAGCATGTTTACAGCAGCATAAACGCAACAGTGATAGGATTGGTGAGGTTCGGTGAGCAAATGCAGACCCTTTGAAGTCATATTGCATGGGCCATTCCATGGGTCTCAACTCTCCAGATCGAAGGGATTCTTCCTTCATCTAAAACATGCATGTGGAACCCAGAGTATGATCCACCGTGTGATCGGGAAACGTGTTCAAATGTGTCTCAGTTTTCGTCCCCTGGTACTCGGGTGCAACATTCCAGACGCTTTACTAACACTCTCCCCACTTGGAGAGTCAGTGCCTTGAACCTCCTGTTTGGCCCAGTTTGCAATTTCTGCGGAAGATGAACAGGAATAGGGAGAACCAATGAGAGACTAGCTGGAGGTGTCTGGACGGGCAAATTTAACTCTCATTTCCCACCAGGAAGGGGAATTAACCAAAGGTTCAGCGTGCCGTGCCGGAACCAGATTAGGGCCTGAAGCAATCCTGCGGTGTTGCGGCCAGCTCACAAGAAAGCGAGTTGAAGAAAGGAGCTCAGGGGCACTGTAATTCACAAACCTGCAGAGTTATAAATGACAGCTATCGTCCAAAAATATATTGAAGTAAGGCTGCCAAGAGGACTTGAAAGCGGGGCAGAATTGCAGGAAACCGATTTCAGGAGGTAGACTGGAATTGCATTTAAAGCATAGGAAAAGAGGCAGAACGTCCACAATGATGCACTTGGCCAAAAAGGGCGTATGCGTTTTTTCCTGAATATATTCAGAAAAAAATGCATACGCCCTTTTTGGCCAACCAAGCAAGCTTGCAAAGGAAATCTGCACTACAATGAAGTCTCACTTCCCCCCGGTCAAAAGGGCCATCTGAAAAAAGTGTAAAATCCAGAAAGACGGGACAGTCCATGGAGAACTGGGGGCCTTGTTATGCTGATGGGCGGGATGTAAATTGCCACCCGCCACTCTGGAGAAGTGTATGGTGTTTCCTGAAACATCTAAAAAACAAAGCAACAGAGCCTAGGGCACTTCCACTTATGGTCCTATAGCTTAGGGAAATTAAAATCAAAAAGACACAGCCACCCCAAAGTTTGGGACGGCTCTGTTTACTAGAACCTCATTTACGGTACAAGTTCAATATCGCAGAAAGCGAAAACTGGATAAAGAAATTGTGGTACATACGTACAATGCAATATCACTCAGCAATGAAATCTATGTCATCAGGCCCGTAGGAGAATAATGAGTGGATTCAGCTACGATGATTCTAACTGAAATAAGTCACACAGAAAAAGAAACATCATAAGATATCACGAATACACGGAATGTAAACTTGGCTACACAGGAACTGAATTACAAAACAGAACAGGGTCTCAAATTTAGAAAACCAACTTATGCTTTCTTAAGGGGAAAGCTGAGTTGGGGTGCTCCATAAAACCAGAGATTGAAATGAGCACAAATACCATTCCATAAGCCAAATATGTAATAGACAAGAGCTAGTCCTTGCTCAACGAAATGGAGTCAACACCCCATATTAAATGACTAAGAGTATACGTGACTAGTAAGAATCTTAAAACCTATGGATTGCTATGTCTCCGAAAGAGAATCAAGTGTGTGTACAGCGGCATAAACGCAGCAGTGATAGGATTGGTGAGGTTTGGTGAGCAAATGCAGACCCTTTGAAGTCATATTGCATGGTAGCCATTCCATGGGTCTCAACTCTCCAGGTTGAAGGGATTCTTCCTTCAGCTAAAACATGCATGTGGAACCCAGAGTATGATCCACCGTGTGATCGGGAAACGTGTTCAAATGTGTCTCAGTTTTCGTCCCCTGGTACTCGGGTGTAACATTCCAGACGCTTACTAACACTCTCCCCACTTGGAGAGTCAGTGCCTTGAACCTCCTGTTTGGCCCAGTTTGCAATTTCTGCGGAAGATGAACAGGAATAGGGAGAACCAATGAGAGACTAGCTGGAGGTGTCTGGACGGGCAAATTTAACTCTCATTTCCCACCAGGAAGAGGAATTAACCAAAGGCTCAGCGTGCCGTGCCGGAACCAGATTAGGCCCTGAAGCAATCCTGCGGTGTTGCGCCCAGCTCACAAGAAAGCGAGTTGAAGAAAAGAGCTCAGGAACACTGTAATTCACAAACCTGCAGAGTTATAAATGACAGCTATCGTCCAAAAATATATTGAAGTAACGCTGCCAAGAGGACTTGAAAGCGGGGCAGAATTGCAGGAAACCGATTTCAGGAGGTAGACTGGAATTGCATTTAAAGCATAGGAAAAGAGGCAGAACGTCCAGAATGATGCACTTGGCCAAAAAGTGCGTATGCGTTTTTTCCTGAATATATTCAGGAAAAAACGCATACGCCCTTTTTGGCCAACCAAGCAAGCTTGCAAAGGAAATCTGCACTACAATGAAGTCTCACTTCCCCCCGGTCAAAAGGGCCATCTGAAAAAAGTGTAAAATCCAGAAAGGCAGGACAGTCCATGGAGAACTGGGGGCCTTGTTGTGCTGATGGGCGGGATGTAAATTGCCACCCGCCACTGTGGAGAAGTGTATGGTGTTTCCTGAAACATATAAAACAAAGCAACAGAGCCTAGGGCACTTCCACTTATGGACCTATAGCTTAGGGAAATTACAATCAAAAAGACACAGCCACCCCAAAGTTTGGGACGGCTCTGTTTACTAGAACCTAATTTACGGTACAAGTTCAATATCGCAGAAAGCGAAAACTGGATAAAGAAGTTGTGGTACATACGTACAATGCAATATCACTCAGCAATGAAATCTATGTCATCAGGCCCGTAGGAGCATAATGAGTGGATTCAGCTACGATGATTCTAACTGAAATAAGTCACACAGAAAAAGAAACATCATAAGATATCACGAATACACGGAATGTAAACTTGGCTACACAGGAACTGAATTACAAAACAGAACACGGTCTCAAATTTAGAAAACCAACTTATGCTTGCTTAAGGGGAAAGCTGAGTTGGGGTGCTCCATAAAAACAGAGATTGAAATGAGCACAGATACCGTTCCATAAGCCAAATATGTAATAGACAAGAGCTACTCCTTGCTCAACGAAATGGACTCAACACCCCATATTAAACGCCTAAGAGTATACCAGACTAGTAAGAATCTTAAAACCTATGGATGGATATGTCTCTGAAAGAGAGTGAAGCATGTTTACAGCAGCATAAACGCAACAGTGATAGGATTGGTGAGGTTCGGTGAGCAAATGCAGACCCTTTGAAGTCATATTGCATGGGCCATTCCATGGGTCTCAACTCTCCAGATCGAAGGGATTCTTCCTTCATCTAAAACATGCATGTGGAACCCAGAGTATGATCCACCGTGTGATCGGGAAACGTGTTCAAATGTGTCTCAGTTTTCGTCCCCTGGTACTCGGGTGCAACATTCCAGACGCTTTACTAACACTCTCCCCACTTGGAGAGTCAGTGCCTTGAACCTCCTGTTTGGCCCAGTTTGCAATTTCTGCGGAAGATGAACAGGAATAGGGAGAACCAATGAGAGACTAGCTGGAGGTGTCTGGACGGGCAAATTTAACTCTCATTTCCCACCAGGAAGGGGAATTAACCAAAGGTTCAGCGTGCCGTGCCGGAACCAGATTAGGGCCTGAAGCAATCCTGCGGTGTTGCGGCCAGCTCACAAGAAAGCGAGTTGAAGAAAGGAGCTCAGGGGCACTGTAATTCACAAACCTGCAGAGTTATAAATGACAGCTATCGTCCAAAAATATATTGAAGTAAGGCTGCCAAGAGGACTTGAAAGCGGGGCAGAATTGCAGGAAACCGATTTCAGGAGGTAGACTGGAATTGCATTTAAAGCATAGGAAAAGAGGCAGAACGTCCACAATGATGCACTTGGCCAAAAAGGGCGTATGCGTTTTTTCCTGAATATATTCAGAAAAAAATGCATACGCCCTTTTTGGCCAACCAAGCAAGCTTGCAAAGGAAATCTGCACTACAATGAAGTCTCACTTCCCCCCGGTCAAAAGGGCCATCTGAAAAAAGTGTAAAATCCAGAAAGACGGGACAGTCCATGGAGAACTGGGGGCCTTGTTGTGCTGATGGGCGGGATGTAAATTGCCACCCGCCACTGTGGAGAAGTGTATGGTGTTTCCTGAAACATATAAAACAAAGCAACAGAGCCTAGGGCACTTCCACTTATGGACCTATAGCTTAGGGAAATTACAATCAAAAAGACACAGCCACCCCAAAGTTTGGGACGGCTCTGTTTACTAGAACCTAATTTACGGTACAAGTTCAATATCGCAGAAAGCGAAAACTGGATAAAGAAGTTGTGGTACATACGTACAATGCAATATCACTCAGCAATGAAATCTATGTCATCAGGCCCGTAGGAGCATAATGAGTGGATTCAGCTACGATGATTCTAACTGAAATAAGTCACACAGAAAAAGAAACATCATAAGATATCACGAATACACGGAATGTAAACTTGGCTACACAGGAACTGAATTACAAAACAGAACACGGTCTCAAATTTAGAAAACCAACTTATGCTTGCTTAAGGGGAAAGCTGAGTTGGGGTGCTCCATAAAAACAGAGATTGAAATGAGCACAGATACCGTTCCATAAGCCAAATATGTAATAGACAAGAGCTACTCCTTGCTCAACGAAATGGACTCAACACCCCATATTAAACGCCTAAGAGTATACCAGACTAGTAAGAATCTTAAAACCTATGGATGGATATGTCTCCGAAAGAGAATGAAGCATGTGTACAGCAGCATAAACGCAACAGTGATAGGATTGGTGAGGTTCGGTGAGCAAATGCAGACCCTTTGAAGTCATATTGCATGGGCCATTCCATGGGTCTCAACTCTCCAGATCGAAGGGATTCTTCCTTCATCTAAAACATGCATGTGGAACCCAGAGTATGATCCACCGTGTGATCGGGAAACGTGTTCAAATGTGTCTCAGTTTTCATCCCCTGGTACTCGGGTGCAACATTCCAGACGCTTTACTAACACTCTCCCCACTTGGAGAGTCAGTGCCTTGAACCTCCTGTTTGGCCCAGTTTGCAATTTCTGCGGAAGATGAACAGGAATAGGGAGAACCAATGAGAGACTAGCTGGAGGTGTCTGGACGGGCAAATTTAACTCTCATTTCCCACCAGGAAGAGGAATTAACCAAAGGCTCAGCGTGCCGTGCCGGAACCAGATTAGGCCCTGAAGCAATCCTGCGGTGTTGCGGCCAGCTCACAAGAAAGCGAGTTGAAGAAAGGAGCTCAGGAACACTGTAATTCACAAACCTGCAGAGTTATAAATGACAGCTATCGTCCAAAAATATATTGAAGTAACGCTGCCAAGAGGACTTGAAAGCGGGGCAGAATTGCAGGAAACCGATTTCAGGAGGTAGACTGGAATTGCATTTAAAGCATAGGAAAAGAGGCAGAACGTCCAGAATGATGCACTTGGCCAAAAAGTGCGTATGCGTTTTTTCCTGAATATATTCAGGAAAAAACGCATACGCCCTTTTTGGCCAACCAAGCAAGCTTGCAAAGGAAATCTGCACTACAATGAAGTCTCACTTCCCCCCGGTCAAAAGGGCCATCTGAAAAAAGTGTAAAATCCAGAAAGGCAGGACAGTCCATGGAGAACTGGGGGCCTTGTTGTGCTGATGGGCGGGATGTAAATTGCCACCCGCCACTGTGGAGAAGTGTATGGTGTTTCCTGAAACATATAAAACAAAGCAACAGAGCCTAGGGCACTTCCACTTATGGACCTATAGCTTAGGGAAATTACAATCAAAAAGACACAGCCACCCCAAAGTTTGGGACGGCTCTGTTTACTAGAACCTAATTTACGGTACAAGTTCAATATCGCAGAAAGCGAAAACTGGATAAAGAAGTTGTGGTACATACGTACAATGCAATATCACTCAGCAATGAAATCTATGTCATCAGGCCCGTAGGAGCATAATGAGTGGATTCAGCTACGATGATTCTAACTGAAATAAGTCACACAGAAAAAGAAACATCATAAGATATCACGAATACACGGAATGTAAACTTGGCTACACAGGAACTGAATTACAAAACAGAACACGGTCTCAAATTTAGAAAACCAACTTATGCTTGCTTAAGGGGAAAGCTGAGTTGGGGTGCTCCATAAAAACAGAGATTGAAATGAGCACAGATACCGTTCCATAAGCCAAATATGTAATAGACAAGAGCTACTCCTTGCTCAACGAAATGGACTCAACACCCCATATTAAACGCCTAAGAGTATACCAGACTAGTAAGAATCTTAAAACCTATGGATGGATATGTCTCTGAAAGAGAGTGAAGCATGTTTACAGCAGCATAAACGCAACAGTGATAGGATTGGTGAGGTTCGGTGAGCAAATGCAGACCCTTTGAAGTCATATTGCATGGGCCATTCCATGGGTCTCAACTCTCCAGATCGAAGGGATTCTTCCTTCATCTAAAACATGCATGTGGAACCCAGAGTATGATCCACCGTGTGATCGGGAAACGTGTTCAAATGTGTCTCAGTTTTCGTCCCCTGGTACTCGGGTGCAACATTCCAGACGCTTTACTAACACTCTCCCCACTTGGAGAGTCAGTGCCTTGAACCTCCTGTTTGGCCCAGTTTGCAATTTCTGCGGAAGATGAACAGGAATAGGGAGAACCAATGAGAGACTAGCTGGAGGTGTCTGGACGGGCAAATTTAACTCTCATTTCCCACCAGGAAGGGGAATTAACCAAAGGTTCAGCGTGCCGTGCCGGAACCAGATTAGGGCCTGAAGCAATCCTGCGGTGTTGCGGCCAGCTCACAAGAAAGCGAGTTGAAGAAAGGAGCTCAGGGGCACTGTAATTCACAAACCTGCAGAGTTATAAATGACAGCTATCGTCCAAAAATATATTGAAGTAAGGCTGCCAAGAGGACTTGAAAGCGGGGCAGAATTGCAGGAAACCGATTTCAGGAGGTAGACTGGAATTGCATTTAAAGCATAGGAAAAGAGGCAGAACGTCCACAATGATGCACTTGGCCAAAAAGAGCGTATGCGTTTTTTCCTGAATATATTCAGAAAAAAATGCATACGCCCTTTTTGGCCAACCAAGCAAGCTTGCAAAGGAAATCTGCACTACAATGAAGTCTCACTTCCCCCCGGTCAAAAGGGCCATCTGAAAAAAGTGTAAAATCCAGAAAGACGGGACAGTCCATGGAGAACTGGGGGCCTTGTTATGCTGATGGGCGGGATGTAAATTGCCAGCCGCCACTCTGGAGAAGTGTATGGTGTTTCCTGAAACATCTAAAAAACAAAGCAACAGAGCCTAGGGCACTTCCACTTATCGTCCTATAGCTTAGGGAAATTAAAATCAAAAAGACACAGCCACCCCAAAGTTTGGGACGGCTCTGTTTACTAGAACCTCGTTTACGGTACAAGTTCAATATCGCAGAAAGCGAAAACTGGATAAAGAAATTGTGGTACATACGTACAATGCAATATCACTCAGCAATGAAATCTATGTCATCAGGCCCGTAGGAGAATAATGAGTGGATTCAGCTACGATGATTCTAACTGAAATAAGTCACACAGAAAAAGAAACATCATAAGATATCACGAATACACGGAATGTAAACTTGGCTACACAGGAACTGAATTACAAAACAGAACAGGGTCTCAAATTTAGAAAACCAACTTATGCTTTCTTAAGGGGAAAGCTGAGTTGGGGTGCTCCATAAAACCAGAGATTGAAATGAGCACAGATACCATTCCATAAGCCAAATATGTAATAGACAAGAGCTAGTCCTTGCTCAACGAAATGGAGTCAACACCCCATATTAAATGACTAAGAGTATACGTGACTAGTAAGAATCTTAAAACCTATGGATTGCTATGTCTCCGAAAGAGAATCAAGTGTGTGTACAGCGGCATAAACGCAGCAGTGATAGGATTGGTGAGGTTTGGTGAGCAAATGCAGACCCTTTGAAGTCATATTGCATGGTAGCCATTCCATGGGTCTCAACTCTCCAGGTTGAAGGGATTCTTCCTTCATCTAAAACATGCATGTGGAACCCAGAGTATGATCCACCGTGTGATCGGGAAACGTGTTCAAATGTGTCTCAGTTTTCATCCCCTGGTACTCGGGTGCAACATTCCAGACGCTTTACTAACACTCTCCCCACTTGGAGAGTCAGTGCCTTGAACCTCCTGTTTGGCCCAGTTTGCAATTTCTGCGGAAGATGAACAGGAATAGGGAGAACCAATGAGAGACTAGCTGGAGGTGTCTGGACGGGCAAATTTAACTCTCATTTCCCACCAGGAAGAGGAATTAACCAAAGGCTCAGCGTGCCGTGCCGGAACCAGATTAGGCCCTGAAGCAATCCTGCGGTGTTGCGGCCAGCTCACAAGAAAGCGAGTTGAAGAAAGGAGCTCAGGAACACTGTAATTCACAAACCTGCAGAGTTATAAATGACAGCTATCGTCCAAAAATATATTGAAGTAACGCTGCCAAGAGGACTTGAAAGCGGGGCAGAATTGCAGGAAACCGATTTCAGGAGGTAGACTGGAATTGCATTTAAAGCATAGGAAAAGAGGCAGAACGTCCAGAATGATGCACTTGGCCAAAAAGTGCGTATGCGTTTTTTCCTGAATATATTCAGGAAAAAACGCATACGCCCTTTTTGGCCAACCAAGCAAGCTTGCAAAGGAAATCTGCACTACAATGAAGTCTCACTTCCCCCCGGTCAAAAGGGCCATCTGAAAAAAGTGTAAAATCCAGAAAGGCAGGACAGTCCATGGAGAACTGGGGGCCTTGTTGTGCTGATGGGCGGGATGTAAATTGCCACCCGCCACTGTGGAGAAGTGTATGGTGTTTCCTGAAACATATAAAACAAAGCAACAGAGCCTAGGGCACTTCCACTTATGGACCTATAGCTTAGGGAAATTACAATCAAAAAGACACAGCCACCCCAAAGTTTGGGACGGCTCTGTTTACTAGAACCTAATTTACGGTACAAGTTCAATATCGCAGAAAGCGAAAACTGGATAAAGAAGTTGTGGTACATACGTACAATGCAATATCACTCAGCAATGAAATCTATGTCATCAGGCCCGTAGGAGCATAATGAGTGGATTCAGCTACGATGATTCTAACTGAAATAAGTCACACAGAAAAAGAAACATCATAAGATATCACGAATACACGGAATGTAAACTTGGCTACACAGGAACTGAATTACAAAACAGAACACGGTCTCAAATTTAGAAAACCAACTTATGCTTGCTTAAGGGGAAAGCTGAGTTGGGGTGCTCCATAAAAACAGAGATTGAAATGAGCACAGATACCGTTCCATAAGCCAAATATGTAATAGACAAGAGCTACTCCTTGCTCAACGAAATGGACTCAACACCCCATATTAAACGCCTAAGAGTATACCAGACTAGTAAGAATCTTAAAACCTATGGATGGATATGTCTCTGAAAGAGAGTGAAGCATGTTTACAGCAGCATAAACGCAACAGTGATAGGATTGGTGAGGTTCGGTGAGCAAATGCAGACCCTTTGAAGTCATATTGCATGGGCCATTCCATGGGTCTCAACTCTCCAGATCGAAGGGATTCTTCCTTCATCTAAAACATGCATGTGGAACCCAGAGTATGATCCACCGTGTGATCGGGAAACGTGTTCAAATGTGTCTCAGTTTTCGTCCCCTGGTACTCGGGTGCAACATTCCAGACGCTTTACTAACACTCTCCCCACTTGGAGAGTCAGTGCCTTGAACCTCCTGTTTGGCCCAGTTTGCAATTTCTGCGGAAGATGAACAGGAATAGGGAGAACCAATGAGAGACTAGCTGGAGGTGTCTGGACGGGCAAATTTAACTCTCATTTCCCACCAGGAAGGGGAATTAACCAAAGGTTCAGCGTGCCGTGCCGGAACCAGATTAGGGCCTGAAGCAATCCTGCGGTGTTGCGGCCAGCTCACAAGAAAGCGAGTTGAAGAAAGGAGCTCAGGGGCACTGTAATTCACAAACCTGCAGAGTTATAAATGACAGCTATCGTCCAAAAATATATTGAAGTAAGGCTGCCAAGAGGACTTGAAAGCGGGGCAGAATTGCAGGAAACCGATTTCAGGAGGTAGACTGGAATTGCATTTAAAGCATAGGAAAAGAGGCAGAACGTCCACAATGATGCACTTGGCCAAAAAGGGCGTATGCGTTTTTTCCTGAATATATTCAGAAAAAAATGCATACGCCCTTTTTGGCCAACCAAGCAAGCTTGCAAAGGAAATCTGCACTACAATGAAGTCTCACTTCCCCCCGGTCAAAAGGGCCATCTGAAAAAAGTGTAAAATCCAGAAAGACGGGACAGTCCATGGAGAACTGGGGGCCTTGTTATGCTGATGGGCGGGATGTAAATTGCCACCCGCCACTCTGGAGAAGTGTATGGTGTTTCCTGAAACATCTAAAAAACAAAGCAACAGAGCCTAGGGCACTTCCACTTATCGTCCTATAGCTTAGGGAAATTAAAATCAAAAAGACACAGCCACCCCAAAGTTTGGGACGGCTCTGTTTACTAGAACCTCATTTACGGTACAAGTTCAATATCGCAGAAAGCGAAAACTGGATAAAGAAATTGTGGTACATACGTACAATGCAATATCACTCAGCAATGAAATCTATGTCATCAGGCCCGTAGGAGAATAATGAGTGGATTCAGCTACGATGATTCTAACTGAAATAAGTCACACAGAAAAAGAAACATCATAAGATATCACGAATACACGGAATGTAAACTTGGCTACACAGGAACTGAATTACAAAACAGAACAGGGTCTCAAATTTAGAAAACCAACTTATGCTTTCTTAAGGGGAAAGCTGAGTTGGGGTGCTCCATAAAACCAGAGATTGAAATGAGCACAGATACCATTCCATAAGCCAAATATGTAATAGACAAGAGCTAGTCCTTGCTCAACGAAATGGAGTCAACACCCCATATTAAATGACTAAGAGTATACGTGACTAGTAAGAATCTTAAAACCTATGGATTGCTATGTCTCCGAAAGAGAATCAAGCGTGTGTACAGCGGCATAAACGCAGCAGTGATAGGATTGGTGAGGTTTGGTGAGCAAATGCAGACCCTTTGAAGTCATATTGCATGGTAGCCATTCCATGGGTCTCAACTCTCCAGATCGAAGGGATTCTTCCTTCAGCTAAAACATGCATGTGGAACCCAGAGTATGATCCACCGTGTGATCGGGAAACGTGTTCAAATGTGTCTCAGTTTTCGTCCCCTGGTACTCGGGTGCAACATTCCAGACGCTTTACTAACACTCTCCCCACTTGGACAGTCAGTGCCTTGAACCTCCTGTTTGGCCCAGTTTGCAATTTCTGCGGAAGATGAACAGGAATAGGGAAAACCGATGAGAGACTAGCTGGAGGTGTCTGGACGGGCAAATTTAACTCTCATTTCCAACTAGGAAAAGGAATTAACCAAAGGCTCAGCGTGCCATGCCGGAACCAGATTAGGGCCTGAAGCAATCCTGCGGTGTTGCGGCCAGCTCACAAGAAAGCGAGTTGAAGAAAGGAGCTCAGGGGCACTGTAATTCACAAACCTGCAGAGTTATAAATGACAGCTATCGTCCAAAAATATTTTGAAGTCAGGCTGCCAAGAGGACTTGAAAGCGGGGCAGAATTGCAGGAAACTGACTTCAGGAGGTAGACTGGAATTGCATTTTAAGCATAGGAAAAGAGGCAGAACGTCCACAGTGATGCACTTGGACAAAAAGGGCGTATGCGTTTTTTCCTGAATATATTCAGGAAAAAACGCATACGCCCTTTTTGGCCAACCAAGCAAGCTTGCAAAGGAAATCTGCACTACAATGAAGTCTCACTTCCCCCCGGTCAAAAGGGCAATCTGAAAAAAGTGTAAAATCCAGAAAGGCAGAACAGTCCATGGAGAACTGGGGGCCTTGTTATGCTGATGGGCGGGATGTAAATTGCCACCCGCCACTCTGGAGAAGTGTATGGTGTTTCCTGAAACATCTAAAAAACAAAGCAACAGAGCCTAGGGCACTTCCACTTATGGTCCTATAGCTTAGGGAAATTAAAATCAAAAAGACACAGCCACCCCAAATTTGGGACGGCTCTGTTTACTAGAACCTAATTTACGGCACAAGTTCAATATCGCAGAATGCGAAAAATGGATAAAGAAGTTGTGGTAGTTACGTAGAATGCAATATCGCTCAGCAATGAAATCTATGTCATCAGGCCCGTAGCAGCATAATGAGTGGATTCAGGTACGATGATTCTAACTGAAATAAGTCACACAGAAAAAGAAACATCATAAGATATCACTAATACACGGAATGTAAACTTGGCTACACAGGAACTGAATTACAAAACAGAACACGGTCTCAAATTTAGAAAACCAACTTATGCTTGCTTAAGGGGAAAGCTGAGTTGGGGTGCTCCATAAAAACAGAGATTGAAATGAGCACAGATACCGTTCCATAAGCCAAATATGTAATAGACAAGAGCTACTCTTTGCTCAACGAAATGGACTCAACACCCCATATTAAATGCCTAAGAGTATACCTGACTAGTAAGAATCTTAAAACCTATGGATGGATATGTCTCCGAAAGAGAATGAAGCGTGTGTACAGCAGCATAAACGCAACAGTGATAGGACTGGTGAGGTTCGGTGAGCAAATGCAGACCCTTTGAAGTCATATTGCATGGGCCATTCCATGGGTGTCAACTCTCCAGATCGAAGGGATTCTTCCTTCAGCTAAAACATGCATGTGGAACCCAGAGTATGATCCACCGTGTGATCGGGAAACGTGTTCAAATGTGTCTCAGTTTTCGTCCCCTGGTACTCGGGTGCAACATTCCAGACACTTTACTAACACTCTCCCCACATGGAGAGTCAGTGCCTTGAACGTCCTGTTTGGCCCAGTTTGCAATTTCTGCGGAAGATGAACAGGAATAGGGAGAACCAATGAGAGACTAGCTGGAGGTGTCTGGACGGGCAAATTTAACTCTCATTTCCCACCAGGAAGAGGAATTAACCAAAGGCTCAGCGTGCCGTGCCGGAACCAGATTAGGGCCTGAAGCAATCCTGCGGTGTTGCGGCCAGCTCACAAGAAAGCGAGTTGAAGAAAGGAGCTCAGGGGCAGTGTAATTCAAAAACCTACAGAGTTATAAATTACAGCTATCGTAAAAATATATTGAAGTAAGGCTGCCAAGAGGACTTGAAAGCGGGGCAGAATTGCAGGAAACCGATTTCAGGAGGTAGACTGGAATTGCATTTAAAGCATAAGAAAAGAGGCAGAACGTCCACAATGATGCACTTGGCCAAAAAGGGCGTATGCGTTTTTTCCTGAATATATTCAGGAAAAAACGCATACGCCCTTTTTGGCCAACCAAGCAAGCTTGCAAATGAAATCTGCACTACAATGAAGTCTCACTTCCCCCCGGTCAAAATGGCAATCTGAAATAAGTGTAAAATCCAGAAAGGCAGGACAGTCCATGGAGAACTGGGGGCCTTGTTATGCTGATGGACGGGATGTAAATTGCCACCCGCCACTCTGGAAAAGTGTATGGTGTTTCCTGAAACATCTAAAAAACAAAGCAACAGAGCCTAGGGCACTTCCACTTATGGTCCTATAGCTTAGGGAAATTGAAATCAAAAAGACACAGCCACCCCAAAGTTTGGGACGGCTCTGTTTACTAGAACCTACTTTACGGCACAAGTTCAATATCGCAGAATGCGAAAAATGGATAAAGAAGTTGTGGTACTTACGTACAATGCAATATCGCTCAGCAATGAAATCTATGTCATCAGGCCGGTAGCAGCATAATGAGTGGATTCAGGTACGATGATTCTAACTGAAATAAGTCACACAGAAAAAGAAACATCATAAGATATCACGAATACACGGAATGTAAACTTGGCTACAAAGGAACTGAATTACAAAACAGAACAGGGTCTCAAATTTAGAAAACCAACTTATGCTTGCTTAAGGGAAAAGGTGAGTTGGGGTGCTCCATAAAACCAGAGATTGAAATGAGCACAGATACCATTCCATAAGCCAAATATGTAATAGACAAGAGATACTCCTTGTTCAACGAAATGGACTCAACACTCCATATTAAATGCCTAAGAGTATACCTGACTAGTAGGAATTTTAAAACCTATGGATTGCTATGTCTCCAAAAGAGAATCAAGCGTGTGTACAGCGGCATAAACGCAGCAGTGATAGGATTGGTGAGGTTCAGTGAGCAAATGCAGACCCTTTGAAGTCATATTGCATGGTAGCCATTCCATGGGTCTCAACTCTCCAGGTTGAAGGGATTCTTCCTTCAGCTAAAATATGCATGTAGATCCCAGAGTATGATCCACCGTGTGATCGGGAAACGTGTTCAAATGTGTCTCAGTTTTCATCCCCTGGTACTCGGGTGCAACATTCCAGACGCTTTACTAACACTCTCCCCACTTGGAGAGTCAGTGCCTTGAACCTCCTGTTTGGCCCAGTTTGCAATTTCTGCGGAAGATGAACAGGAATAGGGAGAACCAATGAGAGACTAGCTGGAGGTGTCTGGACGGGCAAATTTAACTCTCATTTCCCACCAGGAAGAGGAATTAACCAAAGGCTCAGCGTGCCGTGCCGGAACCAGTTTAGGCCCTGAAGCAATCCTGCGGTGTTGCGGCCAGCTCACAAGAAAGCGAGTTGAAGAAAGGAGCTCAGGGGCACTGTAATTCACAAACCTGCAGAGTTATAAATGACAGCTATCGTCCAAAAATATATTGAAGTAAGGCTGCCAAGAGGACTTGAAAGCGGGGCAGAATTGCAGGAAACCGATTTCAGGAGGTAGACTGGAATTGCATTTAAAGCATAGGAAATGACGCAGAACATACACAATGATGCACTTGGCCAAAAAGGGCGTATGCGTTTTTTCCTGAATATATTCAGGAAAAAACGCATACGCCCTTTTTGGCCAACCAAGCAAGCTTGCAAAGGAAATCTGCACTACAATGAAGTCTCACTTCCCCCCGGTCAAAAGGGCCATCTGAAAAAAGTGTAAAATCCAAAAAGGCAGGACAGTCCATGGAGAACTGGGGGCCTTGTTGTGCTGATGGGCGGGATGTAAATTGCCACCCGCCACTGTGGAGAAGTGTATGGTGTTTCCTGAAACATATAAAACATAGCAACAGAGCCTAGGGCACTTCCACTTATGGTCCTATAGCTTAGGGAAATTACAATCAAAAAGACACAGCCACCCCAAAGTTTGGGACGGCTCTGTTTACTAGAACCTAATTTACGGCACAAGTTCAATATCGCAGAATGCGAAAAATGGATAAAGAAGTTGTGGTAGTTACGTAGAATGCAATATCGCTCAGCAATGAAATTTATGTCATCAGGCCCGTAGCAGCATAATGAGTGGATTCAGGTACGATGATTCTAACTGAAATAAGTCACACAGAAAAAGAAACATCATAAGATATCACTAATACCCGGAATGTAAACTTGGCTACACAGGAACTGAATTACAAAACAGAACACGGTCTCAAATTTAGAAAACCAACTTGTGCTTGCTTAAGGGGAAAGGTGAGTTGGGGTGCTCCATAAAACCAGAGATTGAAATGAGCACAGATACCGTTCCATCAGCCAAATATGTAATAGACAAGAGCTACCCCTTGCTCAACGAAATGGACTCAATACCCCATATTAAACGCCTAAGAGTATACCTGACTAGTAAGAATCTTAAAACCTATGGATGGATATGTCTCTGAAAGAGAATGAAGCGTGTGTACAGCAGCATAAACGCAACAGTGATAGGATTGGTGAGGTTCGGTGAGCAAATGCAGACCCTTTGAAGTCATATTGCATGGTAGCCATTCCATGGGTGTCAACTCTCCAGGTTGAAGGGATTCTTCCTTCAGCTAAAACATGCATGTGGAACCCAGAGTATGATCCACCGTGTGATCGGGAAACGTGTTCAAATGTGTCTCAGTTTTCGTCCCCTGGTACTCGGGTGCAACATTCCAGACGCTTTACTAACACTCTCCCCACTTGGAGAGTCAGTGCCTTGAACCTCCTGTTTGGCCCAGTTTGCAATTTCTGCGGAAGATGAACAGGAATAGGGAGAACCAATGAGAGACTAGCTGGAGGTGTCTGGACGGGCAAATTTAACTCTCATTTCCCACCAGGAAGAGGAATTAACCAAAGGCTCAGCGTGCCGTGCCGGAACCAGATTAGGGCCTGAAGCAATCCTGCCATGTTACGGCCAGCTCACAAGAAAGCGTGTTGAAGAAAGGAGCTCAGGGGCACTGTAATTCACAAACCTGCAGAGTTATAAATGACAGCTATCGTCCAAAAATATATTGAAGTAAGGCTGCCAAGAGGACTTGAAAGCGGGGCAGAATTGCAGGAAACCGATTTCAGGAGGTAGACTGGAATTGCATTTAAAGCATAGGAAAAGAGGCAGAACGTCCAGAATGATGCACTTGGCCAAAAAGTGCGTATGCGTTTTTTCCTGAATATATTCAGGAAAAAACGCATACGCCCTTTTTGGCCAAACAAGCAAGCTTGCAAAGGAAATCCGCACTACAAGGAAGTCTCACTTCCCCCCGGTCAAAAGGGCCATCTGAAAAAAGTGTAAAATCCAGAAAGGCGGGACAGTCCATGGAAAACAGGGGGCCTTGTTATGCTGATGGGCGGGATGTAAATTGCCACCCGCCACTCTGGAGAAGTGTATGGTGTTTCCTGAAACATCTAAAAAACAAAGCAACAGAGCCTAGGGCACTTCCACTTATGGTCCTATAGCTTAGGGAAATTAAAATCAAAAAGACACAGCCACCCCAAAGTTTGGGACGGCTCTGTTTACTAGAACCTCGTTTACGGTACAAGTTCAATATCGCAGAAAGCGAAAACTGGATAAAGAAGTTGTGGTACATACGTACAATGCAATATCACTCAGCAATGAAATCTATGTCATCAGGCCCGTAGGAGCATAATGAGTGGATTCAGCTACGATGATTCTAACTGAAATAAGTCACACAGAAAAAGAAACATCATAAGATATCACGAATACACGGAATGTAAACTTGGCTACACAGGAACTGAATTACAAAACAGAACACGGTCTCAAATTTAGAAAACCAACTTATGCTTGCTTAAGGGGAAAGCTGAGTTGGGGTGCTCCATAAAAACAGAGATTGAAATGAGCACAGATACCGTTCCATAAGCCAAATATGTAATAGACAAGAGCTACTCCTTGCTCAACGAAATGGACTCAACACCCCATATTAAACGCCTAAGAGTATACCAGACTAGTAAGAATCTTAAAACCTATGGATGGATATGTCTCTGAAAGAGAATGAAGCGTGTTTACAGCAGCATAAACGCAACAGTGATAGGATTGGTGAGGTTCGGTGAGCAAATGCAGACCCTTTGAAGTCATATTGCATGGGCCATTCCATGGGTCTCAACTCTCCAGATCGAAGGGATTCTTCCTTCATCTAAAACATGCATGTGGAACCCAGAGTATGATCCACCGTGTGATCGGGAAACGTGTTCAAATGTGTCTCAGTTTTCGTCCCCTGGTACTCGGGTGCAACATTCCAGACGCTTTACTAACACTCTCCCCACTTGGAGAGTCAGTGCCTTGAACCTCCTGTTTGGCCCAGTTTGCAATTTCTGCGGAAGATGAACAGGAATAGGGAGAACCAATGAGAGACTAGCTGGAGGTGTCTGGACGGGCAAATTTAACTCTCATTTCCCACCAGGAAGGGGAATTAACCAAAGGTTCAGCGTGCCGTGCCGGAACCAGATTAGGGCCTGAAGCAATCCTGCGGTGTTGCGGCCAGCTCACAAGAAAGCGAGTTGAAGAAAGGAGCTCAGGGACACTGTAATTCACAAACCTGCAGAGTTATAAATGACAGCTATCGTCCAAAAATATATTGAAGTAAGGCTGCCAAGAGGACTTGAAAGCGGGGCAGAATTGCAGGAAACCGATTTCAGGAGGTAGACTGGAATTGCATTTAAAGCATAGGAAAAGAGGCAGAACGTCCACAATGATGCACTTGGCCAAAAAGGGCGTATGCGTTTTTTCCTGAATATATTCAGAAAAAAATGCATACGCCCTTTTTGGCCAACCAAGCAAGCTTGCAAAGGAAATCTGCACTACAATGAAGTCTCACTTCCCCCCGGTCAAAAGGGCCATCTGAAAAAAGTGTAAAATCCAGAAAAACGGGAAAGTCCATGGAGAACTGGGGGCCTTGTTATGCTGATGGGCGGGATGTAAATTGCCACCCGCCACTCTGGAGAAGTGTATGGTGTTTCCTGAAACATCTAAAAAACAAAGCAACAGAGCCTAGGGCACTTCCACTTATGGTCCTATAGCTTAGGGAAATTAAAATCAAAAAGACACAGCCACCCCAAAGTTTGGGACGGCTCTGTTTACTAGAACCTCGTTTACGGTACAAGTTCAATATCGCAGAAAGCGAAAACTGGATAAAGAAGTTGTGGTACATACGTACAATGCAATATCACTCAGCAATGAAATCTATGTCATCAGGCCCGTAGGAGAATAATGAGTGGATTCAGCTACGATGATTCTAACTGAAATAAGTCACACAGAAAAAGAAACATCATAAGATATCACGAATACACGGAATGTAAACTTGGCTACACAGGAACTGAATTACAAAACAGAACAGGGTCTCAAATTTAGAAAACCAACTTATGCTTTCTTAAGGGGAAAGCTGAGTTGGGGTGCTCCATAAAACCAGAGATTGAAATGAGCACAGATACCATTCCATAAGCCAAATATGTAATAGACTAGAGCTAGTCCTTGCTCAACGAAATGGAGTCAACACCCCATATTAAATGACTAAGAGTATACGTGACTAGTAAGAATCTTAAAACCTATGGATTGCTATGTCTCCGAAAGAGAATCAAGTGTGTGTACAGCGGCATAAACGCAGCAGTGATAGGATTGGTGAGGTTTGGTGAGCAAATGCAGACCCTTTGAAGTCATATTGCATGGTAGCCATTCCATGGGTCTCAACTCTCCAGGTTGAAGGGATTCTTCCTTCATCTAAAACATGCATGTGGAACCCAGAGTATGATCCACCGTGTGATCGGGAAACGTGTTCAAATGTGTCTCAGTTTTCATCCCCTGGTACTCGGGTGCAACATTCCAGACGCTTTACTAACACTCTCCCCACTTGGAGAGTCAGTGCCTTGAACCTCCTGTTTGGCCCAGTTTGCAATTTCTGCGGAAGATGAACAGGAATAGGGAGAACCAATGAGAGACTAGCTGGAGGTGTCTGGACGGGCAAATTTAACTCTCATTTCCCACCAGGAAGAGGAATTAACCAAAGGCTCAGCGTGCCGTGCCGGAACCAGATTAGGCCCTGAAGCAATCCTGCGGTGTTGCGGCCAGCTCACAA
Source organism: Grampus griseus (assembly GCF_964374135.1). Lineage (NCBI taxonomy): Eukaryota > Metazoa > Chordata > Mammalia > Artiodactyla > Delphinidae > Grampus > Grampus griseus. The sequence goes on from NW_028132857.1 coordinate 99,311, forward strand.
GAAAGCGAGTTGAAGAAAGGAGCTCAGGAGCACTGTAATTCACAAACCTGCAGAGTTATAAATGACAGCTATCGTCCAAAAATATATTGAAGTAAGGCTGCCAAGAGGACTTGAAAGCGGGGCAGAATTGCAGGAAACCGATTTCAGGAGGTAGACTGGAATTGCATTTAAAGCATAGGAAAAGAGGCAGAACGTCCAGAATGATGCACTTGGCCAAAAAGTGCGTATGCGTTTTTTCCTGAATATATTCAGGAAAAAACGCATACGCCCTTTTTGGCCAAACAAGCAAGCTTGCAAAGGAAATCCGCACTACAAGGAAGTCTCACTTCCCCCCGGTCAAAAGGGCCATCTGAAAAAAGTGTAAAATCCAGAAAGGCGGGACAGTCCATGGACAACAGGGGGCCTTGTTATGCTGATGGGCGGGATGTAAATTGCCACCCGCCACTCTGGAGAAGTGTATGGTGTTTCCTGAAACATCTAAAAAACAAAGCAACAGAGCCTAGGGCACTTCCACTTATGGTCCTATAGCTTAGGGAAATTAAAATCAAAAAGACACAGCCACCCCAAAGTTTGGGACGGCTCTGTTTACTAGAACCTCGTTTACGGTACAAGTTCAATATCGCAGAAAGCGAAAACTGGATAAAGAAGTTGTGGTACATACGTACAATGCAATATCACTCAGCAATGAAATCTATGTCATCAGGCCCGTAGGAGCATAATGAGTGGATTCAGCTACGATGATTCTAACTGAAATAAGTCACACAGAAAAAGAAACATCATAAGATATCACGAATACACGGAATGTAAACTTGGCTACACAGGAACTGAATTACAAAACAGAACAGGGTCTCAAATTTAGAAAACCAACTTATGCTTGCTTAAGGGGAAAGGTGAGTTGGGGTGCTCCATAAAACCAGAGATTGAAATGAGCACAGATACCGTTCCATAAGGCAAATATGTAATAGACAAGAGCTACTCCTTGCTCAACGAAATGGACTCAACACCCCATATTAAATGCCTAAGAGTATACCTGACTAGTAAGAATCTTAAAACCTATGGATGGATATGTCTCTGAAAGAGAATGAAGCGTGTGTACAGCAGCATAAACGCAACAGTGATAGGATTGGTGAGGTTCGGTGAGCAAATGCAGACCCTTTGAAGTCATATTGCATGGTAGCCATTCCATGGGTCTCAACTCTCCAGGTTGAAGGGATTCTTCCTTCAGCTAAAACATGCATGTAGATCCCAGAGTATGATCCACCGTGTGATCGGGAAACGTGTTCAAATGTGTCTCAGTTTTCATCCCCTGGTACTCGGGTGCAACATTCCAGACGCTTTACTAACACTCTCCCCACTTGGAGAGTCAGTGCCTTGAACCTCCTGTTTGGCCCAGTTTGCAATTTCTGCGGAAGATGAACAGGAATAGGGAGAACCAATGAGAGACTAGCTGGAGGTGTCTGGACGGGCAAATTTAACTCTCATTTCCCACCAGGAAGAGGAATTAACCAAAGGCTCAGCGTGCCATGCCGGAACCAGTTTAGGCCCTGAAACAATCCTGCGGTGTTGCAGCCAGCTCACAAGAAAGCGAGTTGAAGAAAGGAGCTCAGGGGCACTGTAATTCACAAACCTGCAGAGTTATAAATGACAGCTATCGTCCAAAAATATATTGAAGTAAGGCTGCCAAGAGGACTTGAAAGCGGGGCAGAATTGCAGGAAACCGATTTCAGGAGGTAGACTGGAATTGCATTAAAAGCATAGGAAAAGACGCAGAACATACACAATGATGCACTTGGCCAAAAAGGGCGTATGCGTTTTTTCCTGAATATATTCAGGAAAAAACGCATACGCCCTTTTTGGCCAACCAAGCAAGCTTGCAAAGGAAATCTGCACTACAATGAAGTCTCACTTCCCCCCGGTCCAAAGGGCCATCTGAAAAAAGTGTAAAATCCAGAAAGGCAGGACAGTCCATGGAGAACTGGGGGCCTTGTTATGCTGATGGGCGGGATGTAAATTGCCACCCGCCACTCTGGAGAAGTGTATGGTGTTTCCTGAAACATCTAAAAAACAAAGCCACAGAGCCTAGGGCACTTCCACTTATGGTCCTATAGCTTAGGGAAATTAAAATCAAAAAGACACAGCCACCCCAAAGTTTGGGACGGCTCTGTTTACTAGAACCTAATTTACGGCACAAGTTCAATATCGCAGAATGCGAAAAATGGATAAAGAAGTTGTGGTACTTACGTACAATGCAATATCGCTCAGCAATGAAATCTATGTCATCAGGCCCGTAGCAGCATAATGAGTGGATTCAGGTACGATGATTCTAACTGAAATAAGTCACACAGAAAAAGAAACATCATAAGATATCACGAATACACGGAATGTAAACTTGGCTACACAGGAACTGAATTACAAAACAGAACAGGGTCTCAAATTTAGAAAACCAACTTATGCTTGCTTAAGGGGAAAGGTGAGTTGGGGTGCTCCATAAAACCAGAGATTGAAATGAGCACAGATACCATTTCATAAGCCAAATATGTAATAGACAAGAGATACTCCTTGTTCAACGAAATGGACTCAACACCCCATATTAAATGCCTAAGAGTATACGTGAGTAGTAGTAATCTTAAAACCTATGGATTGCTATGTCTCCGAAAGAGAATCAAGCGTGTGTACAGCGGCATAAACGCAGCAGTGATAGGACTGGTGAGGTTCGGTGAGCAAATGCAGACCCTTTGAAGTCATATTGCATGGTAGCCATTCCATGGGTCTCAACTCTCCAGGTTGAAGGGATTCTTCCTTCAGCTAAAACATGCATGTGGAACCCAGAGTATGATCCACCGTGTGATCGGGAAACGTGTTCAAATGTGTCTCAGTTTTCGTCCCCTGGTACTCGGGTGCAACATTCCAGACGCTTTACTAACACTCTCCCCACTTGGAGAGTCAGTGCCTTGAACCTCCTGTTTGGCCCAGTTTGCAAATTCTGCGGAAGATGAACAGGAATAGGGAGAAACAATGAGAGACTAGCTGGAGGTGTCTGGACGGGCAAATTTAACTCTCATTTCCCACCAGTAAGAGGAATTAACCAAAGGCTCAGCGTGCCGTGCCGGAACCAGATTAGGGCCTGAAGCAATCCTGCCGTGTTGCGGCCAGCTCACAAGAAAGCGAGTTGAAGAAAGGAGCTCAGGGGCACTGTAATTCACAAACCTGCAGAGTTATAAATGACAGCTATCGTCCAAAAATATTTTGAAGTCAGGCTGCCAATAGGACTTGAAAGCGGGGCAGAATTGCAGGAAACTGATTTCAGGAGGTAGACTGGAATTGCATTTTAAGCATAGGAAAAGAGGCAGAACGTCCACAGTGATGCACTTGGCCAAAAAGCGCGTATGCGTTTTTTCCTGAATATATTCAGGAAAAAACGCATACGCACTTTTTAGCCAACCAAGCAAGCTTGCAAAGGAAATCTGCACTACAATGAAGTCTCACTTCCCCCCGGTCAAAAGGGCCATCTGAAAAAAGTGTAAAATCCAGAAAGGCAGAACAGTCCATGGAGAACTGGGGGCCTTGTTATGCTGATGGGCGGGATGTAAATTGCCACCCGCCACTCTAGAGAAGTGTATGGTGTTTCCTGAAACATCTAAAAAACAAAGCAACAGAGCCTAGGGCACTTCCACTTATGGTCCTATAGCTTAGGGAAATTAAAATCAAAAAGACACAGCCACCCCAAAGTTTGGGACGGCTCTGTTTACTAGAACATAACTTACGGCACAAGTTCAATATCGCAGAATGCGAAAAATGGATAAAGAAGTTGTGGTAGTTACGTAGAATGCAATATCGCTCAGCAATGAAATCTATGTCATCAGGCCCGTAGCAGCATAATGAGTGGATTCAGGTACGATGATTCTAACTGAAATAAGTCACACAGAAAAAGAAACATCATAAGATATCACGAATACACGGAATGTAAACTTGGCTACACAGGAACTGAATTACAAAACAGAACACGGTCTCAAATTTAGAAAACCAACTTATGCTTGCTTAAGGGGAAAGGTGAGTTGGGGTGCTCCATAAAACCAGAGATTGAAATGAGCACAGATACCGTTCCATAAGCCAAATATGTAACAGACAAGAGCTACTCTTTGCTCAACGAAATGGACTCAACACCCCATATTAAACGCCTAAGAGTATACCTGACTAGTAAGAATCTTAAAACCTATGGATGGATATGTCTCTGAAAGAGAATGAAGCGTGTGTACAGCAGCATAAATGCAACAGTGATAGGATTGGTGAGGTTCGGTGAGCAAATGCAGACCCTTTGAAGTCATATTGCATGGGCCATTCCAGGGGTGTCAACTCTCCAGATCGAACGGATTCTTCCTTCAGCTAAAGCATGCATGTGGAACCCAGAGTATGATGCACCATGTGATCGGGAAATGTGTTCAAATGTGTCTCAGTTTTCGTCCACTGGTACTCGGGTGCAACATTCCAGACACTTTACTAACACTCTCCCCACTTGGAGAGTCAGTGCCTTGAACCTCCTGTTTGGCCTAGTTTGCAATTTCTGCGGAAGATGAACAGGAATAGGGAGAACCAATGAGAGACTAGCTGGAGGTGTCTGGACGGGCAAATTTAACTCTCATTTCCCACCAGGAAGAGGAATTAACCAAAGGCTCAGCGTGCCGTGCCGGAACCAGATTAGGGCCTGAAGCAATCCTGCCGTGTTGCGGCCAGCTCACAAGAAAGCGAGTTGAAGAAAGGAGCTCAGGGGCACTGTAATTCACAAACCTGCAGAGTTATAAATGACAGCTATCGTCCAAAAATATTTTGAAGTCAGGCTGCCAAGAGGACTTGAAAGTGGGGCAGAATTGCAGGAAACTGATTTCAGGAGGTAGACTGGAATTGCATTTTAAGCATAGGAAAAGAGGCAGAACGTCCACAGTGATGCACTTGGACAAAAAGCGCGTATGCGTTTTTTCCTGAATATATTCAGGAAAAAACGCATACGCCCTTTTTAGCCAACCAAGCAAGCTTGCAAAGGAAATCTGCACTACAATGAAGTCTCACTTCCCCCCGGTCAAAAGGGCCATCTGAAAAAAGTGTAAAATCCAGAAAGGCAGAACAGTCCATGGAGAACTGGGGGCCTTGTTATGCTGATGGGCGGGATGTAAATTGCCACCCGCCACTCTAGAGAAGTGTATGGTGTTTCCTGAAACATCTAAAAAACAAAGCAACAGAGCCTAGGGCACTTCCACTTATGGTCCTATAGCTTAGGGAAATTAAAATCAAAAAGACACAGCCACCCCAAAGTTTGGGACGGCTCTGTTTACTAGAAAATAACTTACGGCACAAGTTCAATATCGCACAATGCGAAACATGGATAAAGAAGTTGTGGTAGTTACGTAGAATGCAATATCGCTCAGCAATGAAATCTATGTCATCAGGCCCGTAGCAGCATAATGAGTGGATTCAGGTACGATGATTCTAACTGAAATAAGTCACACAGAAAAAGAAACATCATAAGATATCACTAATACACGGAATGTAAACTTGGCTACACAGGAACTGAATTACAAAACAGAACACGGTCTCAAATTTAGAAAACCAACTTATGCTTGCTTAAGGGGAAAGGTGAGTTGGGGTGCTCCATAAAACCAGAGATTGAAATGAGCACAGATACCGTTCCATAAGCCAAATATGTAATAGACAAGAGCTACTCTTTGCTCAACGAAATGGACTCAACACCCCATATTAAATGCCTAAGAGTATACCTGACTAGTAAGAATCTTAAAACCTATGGATGGATATGTCTCCGAAAGAGAATGAAGCGTGTGTACAGCAGCATAAACGCAACAGTGATAGGACTGGTGAGGTTCGGTGAGCAAATGCAGACCCTTTGAAGTCATATTGCATGGGCCATTCCATGGGTGTCAACTCTCCAGATCGAAGGGATTCTTCCTTCAGCTAAAACATGCATGTGGAACCCAGAGTATGATCCACCGTGTGATCGGGAAACGTGTTCAAATGTGTCTCAGTTTTCGTCCCCTGGTACTCGGGTGCAACATTCCAGACACTTTACTAACACTCTCCCCACTTGGAGAGTCAGTGCCTTGAACCTCCTGTTTGGCCCAGTTTGCAATTTCTGCGGAAGATGAACAGGAATAGGGAGAACCAATGAGAGACTAGCTGGAGGTGTCTGGACGGGCAAATTTAACTCTCATTTCCCACCAGGAAGAGGAATTAACCAAAGGCTCAGCGTGCCGTGCCGGAACCAGATTAGGGCCTGAAGCAATCCTGCGGTGTTGCGGCCAGCTCACAAGAAAGCGAGTTGAAGAAAGGAGCTCAGGGGCACTGTAATTCACAAACCTGCAGAGTTATAAATGACAGCTATCGTAAAAATATATTGAAGTAAGGCTGCCAAGAGGACTTGAAAGCGGGGCAGAATTGCAGGAAACCGATTTCAGGAGGTAGACTGGAATTGCATTTAAAGCATAAGAAAAGAGGCAGAACGTCCACAATGATGCACTTGGCCAAAAAGGGCGTATGCGTTTTTTCCTGAATATATTCAGGAAAAAACGCATACGCCCTTTTTGGCCAACCAAGCAAGCTTGCAAAGGAAATCTGCACTACAATGAAGTCTCCCTTCCCCCCGGTCAAAATGGCAATCTGAAAAAAGTGTAAAATCCAGAAAGGCAGGACAGTCCATGGAGAACTGGGGGCCTTGTTATGCTGATGGACGGGATGTAAATTGCCACCCGCCACTCTGGAAAAGTGTATGGTGTTTCCTGAAACATCTAAAAAACAAAGCAACAGAGCCTAGGGCACTTCCACTTATGGTCCTATAGCTTAGGGAAATTAAAATCAAAAAGACACAGCCACCCCAAAGTTTGGGACGGCTGTGTTTACTAGAACCTAATTTACGGCACAAGTTCAATATCGCAGAATGCGAAAAATGGATAAAGAAGTTGTGGTACTTACGTACAATGCAATATCGCTCAGCAATGAAATCTATGTCATCAGGCCGGTAGCAGCATAATGAGTGGATTCAGGTACGATGATTCTAACTGAAATAAGTCACACAGAAAAAGAAACATCATAAGATATCACGAATACACGGAATGTAAACTTGGCTACAAAGGAACTGAATTACAAAACAGAACAGGGTCTCAAATTTAGAAAACCAACTTATGCTTGCTTAAGGGAAAAGGTGAGTTGGGGTGCTCCATAAAACCAGAGATTGAAATGAGCACAGATACCATTCCATAAGCCAAATATGTAATACACAAGAGATACTCCTTGTTCAACGAAATGGACTCAACACCCCATATTAAATGCCTAAGAGTATACCTGACTAGTAGGAATCTTAAAACCTATGGATTGCTATGTCTCCGAAAGAGAATCAAGCATGTGTACAGCGGCATATACGCAGCAGTGATAGGACTGGTGAGGTTCGGTGAGCAAATGCAGACCCTTTGAAATCATATTGCATGGTAACCATTCCATGGGTCTCAACTCTCCAGGTTGAAGGGATTCTTCCTTCAGCTAAAACATTCATGTGGAACCCAGAGTATGATCCACCGTGTGATCGGGAAACGTGTTCAAATGTGTCTCAGTTTTCGTCCCCTGGTACTCGGGTGCAACATTCCAGACGCTTTACTAACACTCTCCCCACTTGGACAGTCAGTGCCTTGAACCTCCTGTTTGGCCCAGTTTGCAATTTCTGCGGAAGATGAACAGGAATAGGGAGAACCAATGAGAGACTAGCTGGAGGTGTCTGGACGGGCAAATTTAACTCTCATTTCCCACCAGGAAGGGGAATTAACCAAAGGCTCAGCGTGCCGTGCCGGAACCAGATTAGGGCCTGAAGCAATCCTGCCGTGTTGCGGCCAGCTCACAAGAAAGCGAGTTGAAGAAAGGAGCTCAGGGGCACTGTAATTCACAAACCTGCAGAGTTATAAATGACAGCTATCGTCCAAAAATATTTTGAAGTCAGGCTGCCAAGAGGACTTGAAAGCGGGGCAGAATTGCAGGAAACCGATTTCAGGAGGTAGACTGGAATTGCATTTTAAGCATAGGAAAAGAGGCAGAACGTCCACAGTGATGCACTTGGCCAAAAAGGGCGTATGCGTTTTTTCCTGAATATATTCAGGAAAAAACGCATACGCCCTTTTTGGCCAACCAAGCAAACTTGCAAAGGAAATCTGCACTACAATGAAGTCTCACTTCCCCCCGGTCAAAAGGGCAATCTGAAAAAAGTGTAAAATCCAGAAAGGCAGAACAGTCCATGGAGAACTGGGGGCCTTGTTATGCTGATGGGCGGGATGTAAATTGCCACCCGCCACTCTGGAGAAGTGTATGGTGTTTCCTGAAACATCTAAAAAACAAAGCAACAGAGCCTAGGGCACTTCCACTTATGGTCCTATAGCTTAGGGAAATTACAATCAAAAAGACACAGCCACCCCAAATTTGGGACGGCTCTGTTTACTAGAACCTAATTTACGGCACAAGTTCAATATCGCAGAATGCGAAAAATGGATAAAGAAGTCGTGGTACTTACGTACAATGCAATATCGCTCAGCAATGAAATCTATGTCATCAGGCCCGTAGCAGCATAATGAGTGGATTCAGGTACGATGATTCTAACTGAAATAAGTCACACAGAAAAAGAAACATCATAAGATATCACTAATACACGGAATGTAAACTTGGCTACACAGGAACTGAATTACAAAACAGAACACGGTCTCAAATTTAGAAAACCAACTTATGCTTGCTTAAGGGGAAAGGTGAGTTGGGGTGCTCCATAAAACCAGAGATTGAAATGAGCACAGATACCGTTCCATAAGCCAAATATGTAATAGACAAGAGCTACTCCTTGCTCAACGAAATGTACTCAACACCCCATATTAAACGCCTAAGAGTATACCTGACTAGTAAGAATCTTAAAACCTATGGATGGATATGTCTCTGAAAGAGAATGAAGCGTGTGTACAGCAGCATAAACGCAACAGTGATAGGATTGGTGAGGTTCGGTGAGCAAATGCAGACCCTTTGAAGTCATATTGCATGGGCCATTCCATGGGTGTCAACTCTCCAGATCGAAGGGATTCTTCCTTCAGCTAAAACATGCATGTGGAACCCAGAGTATGATCCACCGTGTGATCGGGAAACGTGTTCAAATGTGTCTCAGTTTTCGTCCCCTGGTACTCGGGTGCAACATTCCAGACGCTTAACTAACACACTCCCCACTTGGAGAGTCAGTGCCTTGAACCTCCTGTTTGGCCCACTTTGCAATTTCTGCGGAAGATGAACAGGAATAGGGAGAACCAATGAGAGACTAGCTGGAGGTGTCTGGACGGGCAAATTTAACTCTCATTTCCCACCAGGAAGAGGAATTAACCAAAGGTTCAGTGTGCCGTGCCGGAACCAGATTAGGCCCTGAAGCAATCCTGCGGTGTTGCGGCCAGCTCACAAGAAAGCGTGTTGAAGAAAGGAGCTCAGGGGCACTGTAATTCACAAACCTGCAGAGTTATAAATGACAGCTATCGTCCAAAAATATATTGAAGTAAGGCTGCCAAGAGGACTTGAAAGCGGGGCAGAATTGCAGGAAACCGATTTCAGGAGGTAGACTGGAATTGCATTTAAAGCATAGGAAAAGAGGAAGAACGTCCACAATGATGCACTTGGCCAAAAAGGGCGTATGCGTTTTTTCCTGAATATATTCAGGAAAAAACGCATACGCCCTTTTTGGCCAACCAAGCAAGCTTGTAAAGGAAATCTGCACTACAATGAAGTCTCACTTCCCCCCGGTCAAAAGGGCCATCTGAAAAAAGTGTAAAATCCAGAAAGGCAGGACAGTCCATGGAGAACTGGGGGCCTTGTTATGCTGATGGGCGGGATGGAAATTGCCACCCGCCACTCTGGAGAAGTGCATGGTGTTTCCTGAAACATCTAAAAAACAAAGCAACAGAGCCTAGGGCACTTCCACTTATGGTCCTATAGCTTAGGGAAATGAAAATCAAAAAGACACAGCCACCCCAAAATTTGGGACGGCTCTTGTTACTAGAACCTCGTTTACGGTACAAGTTCAATATCGCAGAAAGTAAAAACTGGATAAAGAAGTTGTGGTAAGCATAGGAAAAGAGGCAGAACGTCCACAATGATGCACTTGGCCAAAAAAGGGCGTATGCATTTTTTCCTGAATATATTCAGGAAAAAACGCATACGCCCTTTTTTGGCCAAGCAAGCAAGCTTGCAAAGGAAATCTGCACTACAATGAAGTCTCACTTCCCCCCGGTCAAAAGGGCCATCTGAAAAAAGTGTAAAATCCAGAAAGGCGGGACAGTCCATGGAGAACTGGGGGCCTTGTTATGCTGATGGACGGGATGTAAATTGCCACCCGCCACTCTGCAGAAGTGTATGGTGTTTCCAGAGACATCTAAAAAGCAAAGCAACAGAGTCTAGGGCACTTCCACTTATGGTCCTATAGCTTTGGAAATTAAAATCAAAAAGACACAGCCACCCCAATGTTTGGGACGGCTCTGTTTAGTAGAACCTAATTTACGGCACAAGTTCAATATCGCAGAATGCGAAAAATGGATAAAGAAGTTGTGGTACTTACGTACAATGCAATATAGCTCAGCAATGAAATCTATGTCATCAGGCCGGTAGCAGCATAATGAGTGGGTTCAGGTACGATGATTCTGACTGAAATAAGTCACACAGAAAAAGAAACGTCATAAGATATCACGAATACACGGAATGTAAACTTGGCTACACAGGAACTGAATTACAAAACAGAACAGGGTCTCAAATTTAGAAAACCAACTTATGCTTGCTTAAGGGGAAAGGTGAGTTGGGGTGCTCCATAAAACCAGAGATTGAAATGAGCACAGATACCGTTCCATAAGCCAAATATGTAATAGACAAGAGATACACCTTGCTCAACGAAATGGACTCAACACCCCATATTAAACACCTAAATGTTTACCTTACTAGTAGAAATCTTAAAACCTATGGATTGCTATGTCTCCGAAAGAGAATCAAGCGTTTGTACAGCGGCATAAACGCAACAGTGATAGGATTGGTTAGGTTCGGTGAGCAAATGCAGACCCTTTGAAGTCATATTGCATGGTAGCCATTCCATGGGTCTCAACTCTCCAGGTTGAAGGGATTCTTCCTTCAGCTAAAACATGCATGTGGAACGCAGAGTATGATCCACCATGTGATCGGGGAACGTGTTCAAATGTGTCTCAGTTTTCGTCCCCTGGTACTCGGGTGCAACATTCCAGATGCTTTACTAACACTCTCCCCACTTGGAGAGTCAGTGCCTTGAACCTCCTGTTTGGCCCAGTTTGCAATTTCTGCGGAAGATGAACAGGAATAGGGAGAACCAATGAGAGACTAGCTGGAGGTGTCTGGACGGGCAAATTTAACTCTCATTTCCCACCAGGAAGGGGAATTAACCAAAGGCTCAGCGTGCTGTGTCGGAACCAGATTAGGCCCTGAAGCAATCCTGCAGTGTTGCGGCCAGCTCACAAGAAAGTGAGTTAAAGAAAGGAGCTCAGGGGCACTGTAATTCACAAACCTGCAGAGTTATAAATGACAGCTATCGTCCAAAAATATATTGAAGTAAGGCTGCCAAGAAGACTTGAAAGCGGGGCAGAATTGCAGGAAACTGATTTCAGGAGGTAGACTGGAATTGCATTTAAAGCATAGGAAAAGAGGCAGAACGTCCACAGAGATGCATTTGGCCAAAAAGGACGTATGCGTTTTTTCCTGAATATACTCAGGAAAAAACGCATACGCCCTTTTTGGCCAACCAAGCAAGCTTGCAAAGGAAATCTGCACTAGAATGAAGTCTCACTTCCCCCCCGGCCAAAAGGGCCATCTGAAAAAAGTGTAAAATCCAGAAAGGCAGGACAGTCCATGGAGAACTGGGGGCCTTGTTATGCTGATGGGTGGGATGTAAATTGCCACCCGCCACTCTGGAGAAGTGTATGGTGTTTCCTGAAACATCTAAAAAACAAAGCAACAGAGCCTAGGGAACTTCTACTTATGGTCCTATAGCTTAGGGAAATTAAAATCAAAAAGACACAGCCACCCCAAAGTTTGGGACGGCTCTGTTTACTAGAACCTAATTTACGGCACAAGTTCAATATCGCAGAATGCGAAAAATGGATAAAGAAGTTGTGGTACTTACGTACAATGCAATATCGCTCAGCAATGAAATCTATGTCATCAGGCCCGTAGCAGCATAATGAGTGGATTCAGGTACGATGATTCTAACTGAAATAAGTCACACAGAAACAGAAACATCATAAGATATCACGAATACACGGAATGTAAACTTGGCTACACAGGAACTGAATTACAAAACAGAACACGGTCTCAAATTTAGAAAACCAACTTATGCTTGCTTAAGGAGAAAGGTGAGTTGGGGTGCTCCATAAAACCAGAGATTGAAATGAGCACAGATACCATTCCATAAGCCAAATATGTAATAGACAAGAGCTACTCCTTGCGCAACGAAATGGACTGAACACCCCATATTAAATGCCTAAGAGTATACCTGACTAGTAGGAATCTTAAAACCTATGGATTGCTATGTCTCCGAAAGAGAATCAATCGTGTGTACAGCGGCATAAACGCAGCAGTGATAGGATTGGTGAGGTTCGGTGAGCAAATGCAGACCCTTTGAAGTCATATTGCATGGTAGCCATTCCATGGGTCTCAACTCTCCAGGGTGAAGGGATTCTTCCTTCAGCTAAAACATGCATGTGGAACCCAGAGTATGATCCACCGTGTGATCGGGAAACGTGTTCAAATGTGTCTCAGTTTTCGACCCTGGTACTCGGGTGCAACATTCCAGACGCTTTACTAACACTCTCCCCACTTGGAGAGTCAGTGCCTTGAACCTCCTGTTTGGCCCAGTTTGCAATTTCTGCGGAAGATGAACAGGAATAGGGAGAACCAATGAGAGACTAGCTGGAGGTGTCTGGACGGGCAAATTTAATTCTCATTTCCCACCAGGAAGAGGAATTAACCAAAGGCTCAGCGTGCCGTGCCGGAACCAGATTAGGGCCTGAAGCAATCCTGCGGTGTTGCGGCCAGCTCACAAGAAAGCGAGTTGAAGAAAGGAGCTCAGGGGCACTGTAATTCACAAACCTGCAGAGTTATAAATGACAGCTATCGTCCAAAAATATTTTGAAGTCAGGCTGCCAAGAGGACTTGAATGCGGGGCAGAATTGCAGGAAACCGATTTCAGGAGGTAGACTGGAATTACATTTTAAGCATAGGAAAAGAGGCAGAACGTCCACACTGATGCACTTGGCCAAAAAGGGCGTATGCGTTTTTTCCTGAATATATTCAGGAAAAAACGCATACGCCCTTTTTGGCCAACCAAGCAAGCTTGCAAAGGAAATCTGCACTGCAATGAAGTCTCAGTTCCCCCCGGTCAAAAGGGCACTCTGAAAAAAGTGTAAAATCCAGAAACGCAGGACAGTCCATGGAGAACTGGGGGCCTTGTTATGCTGATGGGTGGCATGTAAATTTCCACCCGCCACTCTGGAGAAGTGTATGGTGTTTCCTGAAACATCTAAAAAACAAAGCAACAGAGCCTAAGGCACTTCCACTTATGGTCCTATAGCTTAGGGAAATTACAATCAAAAAGACACAGCCACCCCAAAGTTTGGGATGGCTCTGTTTACTAGAACCTAATTTACGGCACAGGTTCAATATCGCAGAATGTGAAAACTGGATAAAGAAGTTGTGGTACTTACGTACAATGCAATATCGCTCAGCAATGAAATCTATGTCATCAGGCCCGTAGCAGCATAATGAGTGGATTCAGGTACGATGATTCTAACTGAAATAAGTCACACAGAAAAAGAAACATCATAAGATATCACTAATACACGGAATGTAAACTTGGCTACACAGGAACTGAATTACAAAACAGAACACGGTCTCAAATTTAGAAAACCATCTTATGCTTGCTTAAGGGGAAAGGTGAGTTGGGGTGCTCCATAAAACCAAAGATTGAAATGAGCACAGATACCGTTCCATAAGCCAAATATGTAATAGACAAGAGCTACTCCTTGCTCAACGAAATGGACTCAACACCCCATATTAAACGCCTAAGAGTATACCTGACTAGTAAGGATCTTAAAACCTATGGATGTATATGTCTCTGAAAGAGAATGAAGCGTGTGTACAGCGGCATAAACGCAACAGTGATAGGATTGGTGAGGTTCAGTGAGCAAATGCAGACCCTTTGGAGTCATATTGCATGGTAGCCATTCCATGGGTCTCAACTCTCCAGGTTGAAGGGATTCTTCCTTCAGCTAAAACATGCATGTGGAACCCAGAGTATGATCCACCGTGTGATCGGGAAACGTGTTCAAATGTGTCTCAGTTTTCATCCCCTGGTACTCGGTTGCAACATTCCAGACGCTTTACTAACACTCTCCCCACTTGGAGAGTCAGTGCCTTGAACCTCCTGTTTGGCCCAGTTTGCAATTTCTGCGGAACATGAACAGGAATAGGGAGAACCAATGAGAGACTAGCTGGAGGTGTCTGGACGGGCAAATTTAACTCTCATTTCCCACCAGGAAGAGGAATTAACCAAAGGCTCAGCGTGCCGTGCCGGAACCAGATTAGGCCCTGAAGCAATCCTGCGGTGTTGCGGCCAGCTCACAAGAAAGCGAGTTGAAGAAAGGAGCTCAGGGGCACTGTAATTCACAAACCTGCAGAGTTATAAATGACAGCTATCGTCCAAAAATATATTGAAGTAAGGCGGCCAAGAGGACTTGAAAGCGGGGCAGAATTGCAGGAAACCGATTTCACGAGGTAGACTGGAATTGCATTTAAAGCATAAGAAAAGACGCAGAACATACACAATGATGCACTTGGCCAAAAAGGGCGTATGCGTTTTTTCCTGAATATATTCAGGAAAAAACGCATACGCCCTTTTTGGCCAACCAAGCAAGCTTGCAAAGGAAATCTGCACTACAATGAAGTCTCACTTCCCCCCGGTCAAAAGGGCCATCTGAAAAAAGTGTAAAATCCAGAAAGGCAGGACAGTCCATGGAGAACTGGGGGCCTTGTTATGCTGATGGGCGGGATGTAAATTGCCACCCGCCACTCTGGAGAAGTGTATGGTGTTTCCTGAAACATCTAAAAAACAAAGCAACAGAGCCTAGGGCACTTCCACTTATGGTCCTATAGCTTAGGGAAATTACAATCAAAAAGACACAGCCACCCCAAAGTTTGGGACGGCTGTGTTTACTAGAACCTAATTTACGGCACAAGTTCAATATCGCAGAATGCGAAAAATGGATAAAGAAGTTGTGGTACTTACGTACAATGCAATATCGCTCAGCAATGAAATCTATGTCATCAGGCCCGTAGCAGCATAATGAGTGGATTCAGGTACGATGATTCTAACTGAAATAAGTCACACAGAAAAAGAAACATCATAAGATATCACTAATACACGGAATGTAAACTTGGCTACACAGGAACTGAATTACAAAACAGAACACGGTCTCAAATTTAGAAAACCAACTTATGCTTGCTTAAGGGGAAAGGTGAGTTGGGGTGCTGCATAAAACCAGAGATTGACATGAGCACAGATACCGTTCCATAAGCCAAATATGTAATAGACAAGAGCTACTCTTTGTTCAACGAAATGGACTCAACACTCCATAATAAACGCCTAAGAGTATACCTGACTAGTAAGAATCTTAAAACCTATGGATGGATAAGTCTCTGAAAGACAATGAAGCGTGTGTACAGCAGCATAAACGCAACAGTGATAGGATTGGTGAGGTTCGGTGAGCAAATGCAGACCCTTTGAAGTCATATTGCATGGGCCATTCCATGGGTGTCAACTCACCAGATCGAAGGGATTCTTCCTTCAGCTAAAACATGCATGTGGAACCCAGAGTATGATCCACCATGTGATCGGGAAACGTGTTCAAATGTGTCTCAGTTTTCGTCCCCTGGTACTCGGGTGCAACATTCCAGACGCTTTACTAACACTCTCCCCACTTGGAGAGTCAGTGCCTTGAACCTCCTGTTTGGCCCAGTTTGCAATTTCTGCGGAAGATGAACAGGAATAGGGAGAACCAATGAGAGACTAGCTGAAGGTGTCTGGACGGGCAAATTTAACTCTCATTTCCCACCAGGAAGAGGAAGTAACCAAAGGCTCAGCGTGCCGTGCCGGAACCAGATTAGGGCCTGAAGCAATCATGCCGTATTGCGGCCAGCTCACAAGAAAGCGAGTTGAAGAAAGGAGCTCAGGGGCACTGTAATTCACAAACCTGCAGAGTTATAAATGACAGCTATCGTCCAAAAATATTTTGAAGTCAGGCTGCCAAGAGGACTTGAAACCGGGGCAGAATTTCAGGAAACCGATTTAAGGAGGTAGACTGGAATTGCATTTTAAGCATAGGAAAAGAGGTAGAACGTCCACAGTGATGCACTTGGCCAAAAAGGGCGTATGCGTTTTTTCCTGAATATATTCAGGAAAAAACGCATACGCACTTTTTGGCCAACCAAGCAAGCTTGCAAAGGAAATCTGCACTACAATGAAGTCTCACTTCCCCCCGGTCAAAAGGGCAATCTGAGAAAAGTGTAAAATCCAGAAAGGCAGAACAGTCCATGGAGAACTGGGGGCCTTGTTATGCTGATGGGCGGGATGTAAATTGCCACTCGCCACTCTGGAGAAGTGTATGGTGTTTCCTGAAACATCTAAAAAACAAAGCAATAGAGCCTAGGGCACTTCCACTTATGGTCCTATAGCTTAGGGAAATTAAAATCAAAAAGACACAGCCACCCCAAAGTTTGGGATGGCTCTGTTTACTAGAACCTAATTTACGGCACAAGTTCAATATCGCAGAATGGGAAAAATGGATAAAGAAGTTGTGGTACTTACGTACAATGTAATATCGCTCAGCAATGAAATCTATGTCATCAGGCCCGTAGCAGCATAATGAGTGGATTCAGGTACGATGATTCTAACTAAAATAAGTCACACAGAAAAAGAAACATCATAAGATATCACGAATACACGGAATGTAAACTTGGCTACACAGGAACTGAATTACAAAACAGAACAGGGTCTCAAATTTAGAAAACCAACTTATGCTTGCTTAAGGGGAAAGGTGAGTTGGGGTGCAGCATAAAACCAGAGATTGAAATGAGCACAGATACCCTTCCATAAGGCAAATATGTAATAGACAAGAGCTACTCCTTGTTCAATGAAATGGACTCAACACCCCTTATTAAATGCCTAAGAGTATACCTTACTAGTAGGAATCTTAAAACCTATGGATTGCTATGTCTCCAAAAGAGAATCAAGCGTGTGTACAGCGGCATAAACGCAGCAGTGATAGGATTGGTGAGGTTTGGTGAGCAAATGCAGACCCTTTGAAGTCATATTGCATGGTAGCCATTCCATGGGTCTCAACTCTCCAGGTTGAAGGGATTCTTCCTTCAGCTAAAACATGCATGTGGAACCCAGAGTATGGTCCACCGTGTGATCGGGAAACGTGTTCAAATGTGTCTCAGTTTTCATCCCCTGGTACTCGGTTGCAACATTCCAGACGCTTTACTAACACTCTCCCCACTTGGAGAGTCAGTGCCTTGAACCTCCTGTTTGGGCCAGTTTGCAATTTCTGCGGAAGATGAACAGGAATAGGGAGAACCAATGAGAGACTAGCTGGAGGTGTCTGGACGGGCAAATTTAACTCTCATTTCCCACCAGGAAGAGGAATTAACCAAAGGCTCAGCGTGCCGTGCCGGAACCAGATTAGGGCCTGAAGCAATCCTGCCGTGTTGCGGCCAGCTCACAAGAAAGCGAGTTGAAGAAAGGAGCTCAGGGGCACTGTAATTCACAAACCTGCAGAGTTATAAATGACAGCTATCGTCCAAAAATGTTTTGAAGTCAGGCTGCCAAGAGGACTTGAAAGCGGGGCAGAATTGCAGGAAACCGATTTCAGGAGGTAGACTGGAATTGCATTTTAATCATAGGAAAAGAGGCAGAACGTCCACAGTGATGCACTTGGCCAAAAAGGGCGTATGCGTTTTTTCCTGAATATATTCAGGAAAAAACGCATACGCCCTTTTTGGCCAACCAAGCAAGCTTGCAAAGGAAATCTGCACTACAATGAAGTCTCACTTAAACCCGGTCAAAAGGGCAATCTGAGAAAAGTGTAAAATCCAGAAAGGCGGGACAGTCCATGGAGAACTGGGGGCCTTGTTATGCTGATGGGCGGGATGTAAATTGCCACCCGCCACTCTGGAGAAGTGTATGGTGTTTCCTGAAACATCTAAAAAACAAAGCAACAGAGGCTAGGGCACTTCCACTTATGGTCCTATAGCTTAGGGAAATTAAAATCAAAAAGACACAGCCACCCCAAAGTTTGGGACGGCTCTGTTTACTGGAACCTAATTTACGGCACAAGTTCAATATCGCAGAATGCGAAAAATGGATAAAGAAGTTGTGGTACTTACGTACAATGCAATATCGCTCAGCAATGAAATCTATGTCATCAGGCCCGTAGCAGCATAATGAGTGGATTCAGGTATGATGATTCTAACTGAAATAAGTCACACAGGAAAAGAAACATCATAAGATATCACGAATACACGGAATGTAAACTTGGCTACACAGGAACTGAATTACAAAACAGAACAGGGTCTCAAATTTAGAAAACCAACTTATGCTTGCTTAAGGGGAAAGGTGAGTTGGGGTGCTCCATAAAACCAGAGATTGAAATGAGCACAGATACCATTCCATAAGCCAAATATGTAATAGACAAGAGCTACTCCTTGTTCAACGAAATGGACTCAACACCCCATATTAAATGCCTAAGAGTATACCTTACTAGTAGGAATCTTAAAACCTATGGATTGCTATGTCTCCAAAAGGGAATCAAGCGTGTGTACAGTGACATAAACGCAGCAGTGATAGGATTGGTGAGGTTCGGTGAGCAAATGCAGACCCTTTGAAGTCATATTGCATGGTAGCCATTCCATGGGTCTCAAGTCTCCAGGTTGAAGGGATTCTTCCTTCAGCTAAAACATGCATGTGGAACCCAGAGTATCATCCTCCGTGTGATCGGGAAACGTGTTCAAATGTGTCTCAGTTTTCATCCCCTGGTACTCGGGTGCAACATTCCAGACGCTTTACTAACACTCTCCCCACTTGGAGAGTCAGTGCCTTGAACCTCCTGTTTGGCCCAGTTTGCAATTTCTGCGGAAGATGAACAGGAATAGGGAGAACCAATGAGAGACTAGCTGGAGGTGTCTGGACGGGCAAATTTAACTCTCATTTCCCACCAGGAAGGGGAATTAACCAAAGGCTCAGCATGCCGTGCCGGAACCAGATTAGGGCCTGAAGCAATCCTGCGGTGTTGCGGCCAGCTCACAAGAAAGCGAGTTGAAGAAAGGAGCTCAGGGGCACTGTAATTCACAAACCTGCAGAGTTATAAATGACAGCTATTGTCCAAAAATATTTTGAAGTCAGGCTGCCAAGAGGACTTGAAAGCGGGGCAGAATTGCAGGAAACTGATTTCAGGAGGTAGACTGGAATTGCATTTTAAGCATAGGAAAAGAGGCAGAACGTCCACAGTGATGCACTTGGCCAAAAAGGGCGTATGCGTTTTTTCCTGAATATATTCAGGAAAAAACGCATACGCCCTTTTTGGCCAACCAAGCAAGCTTGCAAAGGAAATCTGCACTACAATGAAGTCTCACTTCCCCCCGGTCAAAAGGGCAATCTGAAATAAGTGTAAAATCCTGAAAGGCAGGACAGTCCATGGAGAACTGGGGCCCTTGTTATGCTGATGGGCGGGATGTAAATTGCCACCCGCCACTCTGGAGAAGTGTATGGTGTTTCCTGAAACATCTAAAAAACAAAGCAACAGAGCCTAGGGCACTTCCACTTATGGTCCTATAGCTTAGGGAAATTACAATCAAAAAGACACAGCCACCCCAAAGTTTGGGACGGCTCTGTTTACTAGAACCTAATTTACGGCACAAGTTCAATATCGCAGAATGCGAAAAATGGATAAAGAAGTTGTGGTACTTACGTACAATGCAATATCGCTCAGCAATGAAATCTATGTCATCAGGCCCGTAGCAGCATAATGAGTGGATTCAGGTACGATGATTCTAACTAAAATAAGTCACACAGAAAAAGAAACATCATAAGATATCACGAATACACGGAATGTAAACTTGGCTACACAGGAACTGAATTACAAAACAGAACACGGTCTCAAATTTAGAAAACCAACTTATGCTTGCTTAAGGGGAAAGGTGAGTTGGGGTGCTCCATAAAACCAGAGATTGAAATGAGCACAGATACCGTTCCATAAGCCAAATATGTAATAGAAAACAGCTAGTCCTTGCTCAACGAAATGGACGCAACACCCCATATTAAATGCCTAAGAGTATACCTGGCTAGTAAGAATCTTAAAACCTATGGATGGATATGTCTCTGAAAGAGAATGAAGCGTGTGTACAGCGGCATAAACGCAGCAGTGATAGGATTGGTGAGGTTCGGTGAGCAAATGCAGACCCTTTGAAGTCATATTGCATGGTAGCCATTCCATGGGTCTCAACTCTCCAGGTTGAAGGGATTCTTCCTTCAGCTAAAACATGCATGTGGAACCCAGAGTATGATCCACCGTGTGATCGGGAAACGTGTTCAAATGTGTCTCAGTTTTCGTCCCCTGGTACTCGGGTGCAACATTCCAGACGCTTTACTAACACTCTCCCCACTTGGAGAGTCAGTGCCTTGAACCTCCTGTTTGGCCCAGTTTGCAATTTCTGCGGAAGATGAACAGGAATAGGGAGAACTAATGAGAGACTAGTTGGAGGTGTCTGGACGGGCAAATTTAACTCTCATTTCCCACCAGGAAGGGGAATTAAGCAAAGGATCAGCGTGCCATGCCGGAACCAGCTTAGGCCCTAAAGCAATCCTGCGGTGTTGCGGCCAGCTCACAAGAAAGCGAGTTGAAGAAAGGAGCTCAGGGGCACTGTAATTCACAAACCTGCAGAGTTATAAATGACAGCTATCATCCAAAAATATATTGAAGTAAGGCTGCCAAGAGGACTTGAAAGCGGGGCAGAATTGCAGGAGACCGATTTCAGGAGGTAGACTGGAATTGCATTTAAAGCATAGGAAAAGAGGCAGAACGTCCACAATGATGCACTTGGCCAAATAGGGCGTATGCGTTTTTTCCTGAATATACTCAGGAAAAAACGCATACGCACTTTTTGGCCAACCAAGCAAGCTTGCAAAGGAAATCTGCACTACAATGAAGTCTCACTTCCCCCCGGTCAAAAGGGCCATCTGAAAAAAGTGTAAAATCCAGAAAGGCAGGACAGTCCATGGAGAACTGGGGGCCTTGTTATGCTGATGGGCGGGATGTAAATTGCCACCCGCCACTCTGGAGAAGTGTATGGTGTTTCCTGAAACATCTAAAAAACAAAGCAACAGAGGCTAGGGCACTTCCACTTATGGTCCTATAGCTTAGGGAAATTAAAATCAAAAAGACACAGCCACCCCAAAGTTTGGGACGGCTCTGTTTACTAGAACCTCGTTTACAGTACAAGTTCAATATCGCAGAAACTGAAAACTGGATAAAGAAGTTGTGGTTCTTACGTACAATGCAATATCGCTCAGCAATGAAATCTATGTCATCAGGCCCGTAGCAGCATAATGAGTGGATTCAGGTACGATGATTCTAACTGAAATAAGTCACACAGAAAAAGAAACATCATAAGATATCACGAATACACGGAATGTAAACTTGGCTACACAGGAACTGAATTACAAAACAGAACAGGGTCTCAAATTTAGAAAACCAACTTATGCTTGCTTAAGGGGAAAGGTGAGTTGGGGTGCTCCATAAAACCAGAGATTGAAATGAGCACAGATACCATTCCATAAGCCAAATATGTAATAGACAAGAGCTACTCCTTGCTCAACGAAATGGACTCAACACCCCATATTAAATGCCTAAGAGTATACCTGACTAGTAGGAATCTTAAAACCTATGGATTGCTATGTTCCGAAAGAGAATCAAGTGTGTGTACAGCGGCATAAACGCAGCAGTGATAGGATTGGTGAGGTTCGGTGAGCAAATGCAGACCCTTTGAAGTCATATTGCATGGTAGCCATTCCATGGGTCTCAACTCTCCAGGTTGAAGGGATTCTTCCTTCAGCTAAAACATGCATGTGGAACCCAGAGTATGATCCACCGTGTGATCGGGAAACGTGTTCAAATGTGTCTCAGTTTTCGTCCCCTGGTACTCGGGTGCAACATTCCAGACGCTTTACTAACACTCTCCCCACTTGGAGAGTCAGTGCCTTGAACCTCCTGTTTGGCCCAGTTTGCAATATCTGCGGAAGAGGAACAGGAATAGGGAGAACCAATGAGAGACTACCTGGAGGTGTGTGGACGGGCAAATTTAACTCTCATTTCCCAACAGAAAGAGGAATTAACCAAAGGCTCAGTGTGCTGTGCCGGAAACAGATTAGGCCCTGAAGCAATCCTGCGGTGCTGCGGCCAGCTCACAAGAAAGCGAGTTGAAGAAAGGAGCTCAGGGGCACTGTAATTCACAAACCTGCAGAGTTATAAATGACAGCTATCGTCCAAAAATATATTGAAGTAAGGCTGCCAAGAGGACTTGAAAGCGGGGCAGAATTGCAGGAAACCAATTTCAGGAGGTAGACAGGAATTGCATTTAAAGCATAGGAAAAGACGCAGAACGTCCACAGTGATGCACTTGGCCAAAAATGGCGTATGCGTTTTTTCCTGAATATATTCAGGAAAAAACGCATACGCCCTTTTTGGCCAACCAAGCAAGCTTGCAAAGGAAATCTGCACTACAATGAAGTCTCACTATCCCCTGGTCAAAAGGGCAATCTGAAAAAAGTGTAAAATCCAGAAAGGCGGGACAGTCCATGGAGAACTGGGGGCCTTGATATGCTGATGGGCGGGATGTAAATTGCCACCCGCCACTCTGGAGAAGTGTATGGTGTTTCCTGAAACATCTTAAAAACAAAGCAACAGAGCCTAGGGCACTTCCACTTATGGTCCTATAGCTTAGGGAAATTACAATCAAAGAGACACAGCCACCCCAAAGTTTGGGACGGCTCTGTTTACTAGAACCTAATTTACGGCACAAGTTCAATATCGCAGAATGCGAAAAATGGATAAAGAAGTTGTGGTACTTACGTACAATGCAATATCACTCAGCAATGAAATCTATGTCATCAGGCCCGTAGCAGCATAATGAGTGGATTCAGGTACGATGATTCTAACTGAAATAAGTCACACAGAAAAAGAAACATCATAAGATATCACTAATACACGGAATGTAAACTTGGCTACACAGGAACTGAATTACAAAACAGAACAGGGTCTCAAATTTAGAAAACCAACTTATGCTTGCTTAAGGGGAATGGTGAGTTGGGGTGCTCCATAAAACCAGAGATTGAAATGAGCACAGATACCATTCCATAAGCCAAATATGTAATAGACAAGAGCTACTCCTTGCTCAACGAAATGCACTCAACACCCCATATTAAATGCCTAAGAGTATACCTGACTAGTAGGAATCTTAAAAGCTATGGATTGCTATGTTCCGAAAGAGAATCAAGTGTGTGTACAGCGGCATAAACGCAGCAGTGATAGGATTGGTGAGGTTTGGTGAGCAAATGCAGACCCTTTGAAGTCATATTGCATTGTAGCCATTCCATGGGTCTCAAGTCTCCAGGTTGAAGGGATTCTTCCTTCAGCTAAAACATGCATGTGGAACCCAGAGTATGATCCACCGTGTGATCGGGAAACGTGTTCAAATGTGTCTCAGTTTTTGTCCCCTGGTACTCGGGTGCAACATTCCAGACGCTTTACTAACACTCTCCCCACTTGGAGAGTCAGTGCCTTGAACCTCCTGTTTGGCCCAGTTTGCAATTTCTGCGGAAGATGAACAGGAATAGGGAGAACCAATGAGAGACTAGCTGGAGGTGTCTGGACGGGCAAATTTAACTCTCATTTCCCACCAGGAAGAGGAATTAACCAAAGGCTCAGCGTGCCGTGCCGGAACCAGATTAGGGCCTGAAGCAATCCTGCGGTGTTGCGGCCAGCTCACAAGAAAGCGAGTTGAAGAAAGGAGCTCAGGGGCACTGTAATTCACAAACCTGCAGAGTTATAAATGACAGCTATCGTCCAAAAATATTTTGAACTCAGGCTGCCAAGAGGACTTGAAAGCGGGGCAGAATTGCAGGAAACTGATTTCAGGAGGTAGACTGGAATTGCATTTTAAGCATAGGAAAAGAGGCAGAACGTCCACAGTGATGCACTTGGCCACAAAGGGCGTATGCGTTTTTTCCTGAATATATTCAGGAAAAAACGCATACGCCCTTTTTGGCCAACCAAGCAAGCTTGCAAAGGAAATCTGCACTACAATGAAGTCTCACTTCACCCCGGTCAAAAGGGCAATCTGAAAAAAGTGTAAAATCCAGAAAGGCAGAACAGTCCATGGAGAACTGGGGGCCTTGTTATGCTGATGGGCGGGATGTAAATTGCCACCCGCCACTCTGGAGAAGTGTATGGTGTTTCCTGAAACATCTAAAAAACAAAGCAACAGAGACTAGGGCACTTCCACTTATGGTCCTATAGCTTAGGGAAATTAAAATCAAAAAGACACAGCCACTCCAAAGTTTGGGACGGCTCTGTTTACTAGAACATAACTTACGGCACAAGTTCAATATCGCAGTATGCGATAAATGGATAAAGAAGTTGTGGTAGTTACGTAGAATGCAATATCACTCAGCAATGAAATCTATGTCATCAGGGCCGTAGCAGCATAATGAGTGGATTCAGGTACGATGATTCTAACTGAAATAAGTTACACAGAAAAAGAAACATCATAAGATATCACTAATACACGGAATGTAAACTTGGCTACACAGGAACTGAATTACAAAACAGAACACGGTCTCAAATTTAGAAAACCAACTTATGCTTGCTTAAGGGGAAAGGTGAGTTGGGGTGCTCCATAAAACCAGAGATTGAAATGAGCACAGATACCGTTCCATAAGCCAAATATGTAATAGACAAGAGCTACTCCTTGCTCAACGAAATGGACTCAACACCCCATATTAAACGCCTAAGAGTATACCTGACTAGTAAGAATCTTAAAACCTATGGATGGATATGTCTCTGAAAGAGAATGAAGCGTGTGTACAGCAGCATAAATGCAACAGTGATAGGATTGGTGAGGTTCGGTGAGCAAATGCAGACCCTTTGAAGTCATATTGCATGGGCCATTCCATGGGTGTCAACTCTCCAGATCGAAGGGATTCTTCCTTCAGCTAAAACATGCATGTGGAACCCAGAGTATGATCCACCGTGTGATCGGGAAACGTGTTCAAATGTGTCTCAGTTTTCGTCCCCTGGTACTCGGGTGCAACATTCCAGACGCTTTACTAACACTCTCCCCACTTGGAGAGTCAGTGCCTTGAACCTCCTGTTTGGCCCAGTTTGCAATTTCTGCGGAAGATGAACAGCAATAGGGAGAACCAATGAGAGACTAGCTGGAGGTATCTGGACGGGCAAATTTAACTCTCATTTCCCACTAGGAAGAGGAATTAACCAAAGGCTCAGCGTGCCGTGCCGGAACCAGATTAGGGCCTGAAGCAATCCTGCGGTGTTGCGGCCAGCTCACAAGAAAGCGAGTTGAAGAAAGGAGCTCAGGGGCACTGTAATTCACAAACCTGCAGAGTAATAAATGACAGCTATCGTCCAAAAATATATTGAAGTAAGGCTGCCAAGAGGACTTGAAAGCGGGGCAGAATTGCAGGAAACCGATTTCAGGAGGTAGACTGGAATTGCATTTAAAGCATAAGAAAAGAGGCAGAATGTCCACAGTGATGCACTTGTCCAAAAAGGGCGTATGCGTTTTTTCCTGAATATATTCAGGAAAAAACGCATACGCACTTTTTGGCCAACCAAGCAAGCTTGCAAAGGAAATCTGCACTACAATGAAGTCTCACTTCCCCCCGGTCAAAAGGGCAATCTGAAAAAAGTGTAAAATCCAGAAAGGCAGGACAGTCCATGGAGAACTGGGGGCCTTGTTATGCTGATGGGCGGGATGTAAAGTGCCACCCGCCACTCTGGAGAAGTGTATGGTGTTTCCTGAAACATCTAAAAAACAAAGCAACAGAGTCTAGGGCACTTCCACTTATGGTCCTATAGCTTAGGGAAACTACAATCAAAAAGACACATCCACCCCAAAGTTTGGGACGGCTCTGTTTACTAGAACCTAATTTATGGCACAAGTTCAATATCGCAGAATGCGAAAAATGGATAAGGAAGTTGTGGTAGTTACGTAGAATGCAATATCGCTCAGCAATGAAATCTATGTCATCAGGCCCGTAGCAGCATAATGAGTGGATTCAGGTACGATGATTCTAACTGAAATAAGTCACAAAGAAAAAGAAACATCATAAGATATCACTAATACACGGAATGTAAACTTGGCTACACAGGAACTGAATTACAAAACAGAACACGGTCTCAAATTTAGAAAACCAACTTATGCTTGCTTAAGGGGAAAGGTGAGTTGGGGTGCTCCATAAAACCAGAGATTGAAATGAGCACAGATACAGTTCCATATGCCAAATATGTAATAGACAAGAGCTACCCCTTGCTCAACGAAATGGACTCAACACCCCATATTAAACGCCTAAGAGTATACCTGACTAGTAAGAATCTTAAAACCTATGGATGGATATGTCTCTGAAAGAGAATGAAGCGTGTGTACAGCAGCATAAACACAACAGTGATAGGATTGGTGAGGTTCGGTTAGCAAATGCAGACCCTTTGAAGTCATATTGCATGGGCCATTCCATGGGTGTCAACTCTCCAGATCGTAGGGATTCTTCCTTCAGCTAAAACATGCATGTGGAACCCAGAGTATGATCCACTGTGTGATCGGGAAACGTGTTCAAATGTGTCTCAGTTTTCGTCCACTGGTACTCGGGTGCAACATTCCAGACGCTTTACTAACACTCTCCCCACTTGGAGAGTCAGTGCCTTGAACCTCCTGTTTGGCCCAGTTTGCAATTTCTGCGGAAGATGAACAGGAATAGGGAGAACCAATGAGAGACTAGCTGGAGGTGTCTGGACGGGCAAATTTAACTCTCATTTCCCACCAGGAAGAGGAATTAACCAAAGGCTCAGCGTGCCGTGCGGGAACCAGATTAGGCCCTGAAGCAATCTTGCGGTGTTGCGGCAAGTTAACAAGAAAGCGAGTTGAAGAAAGGAGCTCAGGGGCACTGTAATTCACAAACGTGCAGAGTTATAAATGACAGCTATCGTCCAAAAATATATTGAAGTAAGGCTGCCAAGAGGACTTGAAAGCGGGGCAGAATTGCAGGAAACCGATTTCAGGAGGTAGACTGGAATTGCATTTAAAGCATAGGAAAAGACGCAGAACGACCACAATGATGCACTTGGCCAAAAAGGGCGTATGCATTTTTTCCTGAATATATTCAGGAAAAAACGCATACGCCCTTTTTGGCCAACCAAGCAAGATTGCAAAGGAAATCTGCACTACAATGAAGTCTCACTTCCCCCCGGTCAAAAGGGCCATCTGAAAAAAGTATAAAATCCAGAAAGGCAGGACAGTCCATGGAGAACTGGGGGCCTTGTTATGCTGATGGGTGGGATGTAAATTGCCACCCGCCACTCTGGAGAAGTGTATGGTGTTTCCTGAAACATGTAAAAAACAAAGCAACAGAGCCTAGGGCACTTCCACTTATGGTCCTATAGCTTAGGGAAATTAAAATCAAAAAGACGCAGCCACCCCAAAGTTTGGGACGGCTCTGTTTACTAGAACCTCGTTTACGGTACAAGTTCAATATCGCAGAAACTGAAAACTGGATAAAGAAGTTGTGGTTCTTACGTACAATGCAATATCGCTCAGCAATGAAATCTATGTCATCAGGCCCGTAGCAGCATAATGAGTGGATTCAGGTACGATGATTCTAACTGAAATAAGTCACACAGAAAAAGAAACATCATAAGATATCACGAATACACGGAATGTAAACTTGGTTACACAGGAACTGAATTACAAAACAGAACAGGGTCTCAAATTTAGAAAACCAACTTATGCTTGCTTAAGGGGAAAGGTGAGTTGGGGTGCTCCATAAAACCAGAGATTGAAATGAGCACAGATACCATTCCATAAGCCAAATATGTAATAGACAAGAGCTACTCCTTGCTCAACGAAATGGACTCAACACCCCATATTAAACGCCTAAGAGTATACCTGACTAGTAGGAATCTTAAAACCTATGGATTGCTATGTTCCGAAAGAGAATCAAGTGTGTGTACAGCGGCATAAACGCAGCAGTGATAGGATTGGTGAGGTTCGGTGAGCTAATGCAGTCCCTTTGAAGTCATATTGCATGGTAGCCATTCCATGGGTCTCAAGTCTCCAGGTTGAAGGGATTCTTCCTTCAGCTAAAACATGCATGTGGAACCCAGAGTATGATCCACCATGTGATCGGGAAACGTGTTCAAATGTGTCTCAGTTTTCGTCCCCTGGTACTCGGGTGCAACATTCCAGAGACTTTACTAACACTCTCCCCACTTGGAGAGTCAGTGCCTTGAACCTCCTGTTTGGCCCAGTTTGCAATTTCTGCGGAAGAGGAACAGGAATAGGGAGAAACAATGAGAGACTAGCTGGAGGTGTCTGGACGGGCAAATTTAACTCTCATTTCCCACCAGGAAGAGGAATTAACCAAAGGCTCAGCGTGCCGTGCCGGAACCAGATTAGGCCCTGAAGCAATCCTGCGGTGTTGCGGCCAGCTCACTAGAAAGCGAGTTGAAGAAAGGAGCTCAGGGCCACTGTAATTCACAAACCTGCAGAGTTATAAATGACAGCTATCGTCCAAAAATATATTGAAGTAAGGCTGCCAAGAGGACTTGAAAGCGGGGCAGAATTGCAGGAAACCGATTTCAGGAGGTAGAATGGAATTGCATTTAAAGCATAGGAAAAGACGCAGAATGTCCACAGTGATGCACTTGTCCAAAAAGGGCGTATGCGTTTTTTCCTGAATATATTCAGGAAAAAACGCATACGCACTTTTTGGCCAACCAAGCAAGCTTGCAAAGGAAATCTGCACTACAATGAAGTCTCACTTCCCCCCGGTCAAAAGGGCAATCTGAAAAAAGTGTAAAATCCAGAAAGGCAGGACAGTCCATGGAGAACTGGGGGCCTTGTTATGCTGATGGGCGGGATGTAAAGTGCCACCCGCCACTCTGGAGAAGTGTATGGTGTTTCCTGAAACATCTAAAAAACAAAGCAACAGAGCCTAGGGCACTTCCCCTTATGGTCCTATAGCTTAGGGAAATTACAATCAAAAAGACACAGCCACCCCAAAGTTTGGGACGGCTCTGTTTACTAGAACCTAATTTACGGCACAAGTTCAATATCGCAGAATGCGAAAAATGGATAAAGAAGTTGTGGTACTTACGTACAATGCAATATCGCTCAGCAATGAAATCTATGTCATCAGGCCCGTAGCAGCATAATGAGTGGATTCAGGTACGATGATTCTAACTGAAATAAGTCACACAGAAAAAGAAACATCATAAGATATCACTAATACACGGAATGTAAACTTGGCTACACAGGAACTGAATTACAAAACAGAACACGGTCTCAAATTTAGAAAACCAACTTATGCTTGCTTAAGGGGAAAGGTGAGTTGGGGTGCTCCATAAAACCAGAGATTGAAATGACCACAGATACCGTTCCATAAGCCAAATATGTAATAGACAAGAGCTACTCCTTGCTCAACGAAATGGACTCAACACCCCATATTAAATGCCTAAGAGTATACCTGACCAGTAAGAATCTTAAAACCTATCGATGGATATGTCTCTGAAAGAGAATGAAGCGTGTGTACAGCAGCATAAACGCAACAGTGATAGGATTGGTGAGGTTCGGTGAGCAAATGCAGACCCTTTGAAGTCATATTGCATGGGCCATTCCATGGGTGTCATCTCTCCAGATCGAAGGGATTATTCCTTCAGCTAAAACATGCATGTGGAACCCAGAGTATGATCCCCCGTGTGATCGGGAAACGTGTTCAAATGTGTCTCAGTTTTCGTCCCCTGGTACTCGGGTGCAACATTCCAGACGCTTTACTAACACTCTCCCCACTTGGAGAGTCAGTGCCTTGAACCTCCTGTTTGGCCCAGTTTGCAATTTCTGCGGAAGATGAACAGGAATAGGGAGAACCAATGAGAGACTAGCTGGAGGTGTCTGGACGGGCAAATTTAACTCTCATTTCCCACCAGGAAGAGGAATTAACCAAAGGCTCAGCGTGCCGTGCCGGAACCAGATTAGGCCCTGAAGCAATCTTGCGGTGTTGCGGCAAGCTCACAAGAAAGCGAGTTGAAGAAAGGAGCTCAGGGGCACTGTAATTCACAAACCTGCAGAGTTATAAATGACAGCTATCGTCCAAAAATATATTGAAGTAAGGCTGCCAAGAGGACTTGAAAGCGGGGCAGAATTGCAGGAAACCGATTTCAGGAGGTAGACTGGAATTGCATTTAAAGCATAGGAAAAGACGCAGAACGACCACAATGATGCACTTGGCCAAAAAGGGCGTATGCGTTTTTTCCTGAATATATTCAGGAAAAAACGCATACGCCCTTTTTGGCCAACCAAGCAAGCTTGCAAAGGAAATCTGCACTACAATGAAGTCTAACTTCCCCCCGGTCAAAAGGGCCATCTGAAAAAAGTGTAAAATCCAGAAAGGCAGGACAGTCCATGGAGAACTGGGGGCCTTGTTATGCTGATGGGTGGGATGTAAATTGCCACCCGCCACTCTGGAGAAGTGTATGGTGTTTCCTGAAACATCTAAAAAACAAAGCAACAGAGCCTAGGGCACTTCCACTTATGGTCCTATAGCTTAGGGAAATTACAATCAAAAAGACACAGCCACCCCAAAGTTTGGGACGGCTCTGTTTACTAGAACCTAATTTACGGCACAAGTTCAATATCGCAGAATGCGAAAAATGGATAAAGAAGTTGTGGAACTTACGTACAATGCAATATCGCTCAGCAATGAAATCTATGTCATCAGGCCCGTAGCAGCATAATGAGTGGATTCAGGTACGATGATTCTAACTGAAATAAGTCACACAGAAAAAGAAACATCATAAGATATCACGAATACACGGAATGTAAACTTGGCTACACAGGAACTGAATTACAAAACAGAACAGGGTCTCAAATTTAGAAAACCAACTTATGCTTGCTTAAGGGGAAAGGTGAGTTGGGGTGCTCCATAAAACCAGAGAGTGAAATGAGCACAGATACCATTCCATAAGCCAAATATGTAATAGAAAAGAGCTACTCCTTGCGCAACGAAATGGACTCAACACCCCATATTAAATGCCTAAGAGTATACCTGACTAGTAGTAATCTTAAAAACTATGGATTGCTATGTCTCCGAAAGAGAATCAAGCGTGTGTACAGTGGCATAAACGCAGCAGTGATAGGATTGGTGAGGTTCGGTGAGCAAATGCAGACCCTTTGAAGTCATATTGCATGGTAGCCATTCCATGGGTCTCAACTCTCCAGGTTGAAGGGATTCTTCCTTCAGCTAAAACATGCATGTGGAACCCAGAGTATGATCCACCGTGTGATCGGGAAACGTGTTCAAATGTGTCTCAGTTTTCGTCCCCTGGTACTCGGGTGCAACATTCCAGACGCTTTACTAACACTCTCCCCACTTGGAGAGTCACTGCCTTGAACCTCCTGTTTGGCCCAGTTTGCAATTTCTGCGGAAGATGAACAGGAATAGGGAGAACCAATGAGAGACTAGCTGGAGGTGTCTGGACGGGCAAATTTAACTCTCATTTCCCACCAGGAAGAGGAATTAACCAAAGGCTCAGCGTGCCGTGCCGGAACCAGATTAGGCCCTGAAGCAATCCTGCGGTGTTGCGGCCAGCTCACAAGAAAGCGAGTTGAAGAAAGGAGCTCAGGGGCACTGTAATTCACAAACGTTCAGAGTTATAAATGACAGCTATCGTCCAAAAATATATTGAAGTCAGGCTGCCAAGAGGACTTGAAAGCGGGGCAGAATTGCAGGAAACCGATTTCACGAGGTAGACTGGAATTGCATTTTAAGCATAGGAAAAGAGGTAGAACGTCCACAGTGATGCACTTGGCCAAAAAGGGCGTATGCGTTTTTTCCTGAATATATTCAGGAAAAAACGCATACGCCCTTTTTGGCCAACCAAGCAAGCTTGCAAAGGAAATCTGCACTACAATGAAGTCTCACTTCCCCCTGGTCAAAAGGGCAATCTGAGAAAAGTGTAAAATCCAGAAAGGCAGAACAGTCCATGGAGAACTGGGGGCCTTGTTATGCTGATGGGCGGGATGTAAATTGCCACCCGCCACTCTGGAGAAGTGTATGGTGTTTCCTTAAACATCTAAAAAACAAAGCAACAGAGCCTAGGGCACTTCCACTTATGGTCCTATAGCTTAGGGAAATTAAAATCAAAAAGACACAGCCACCCCAAAGTTTGGGATGGCTCTGTTTACTAGAACCTAATTTACGGCACAAGTTCAATATCGCAGAATGCGAAAAATGGATAAAGAAGTTGTGGTAGTTACGTAGAATGCAATATCGCTCAGCAATGAAATCTATGTCATCAGGCCCGTAGCAGCATAATGAGTGGATTCAGGTACGATGATTCTAACTGAAATAAGTCACACAGAAAAAGAAACATCATAAGATATCACTAATACACGGAATGTAAACTTGGCTACACAGGAACTGAATTACAAAACGGAACACGGTCTCAAATTTAGAAAACCAACTTATGCTTGCTTAAGGGGAATGGTGAGTTAGAGTGCTCCATAAAACCAGAGATTGAAATGAGCACAGATACCGTTCCATAAGCCAAATATGTAATAGACAAGAGCTACTCCTTGCTCAACGAAATGGACTCAACACCCCATATTAAACACCTAAGAGTATACCTGACTAGTAGGAATCTTAAAACCTATGGATTGCTATGTCTCCAAAAGAGAATCAAGCATGTGTACAGCGGCATAAACGCAGCAGTGATAGGATTGGGGAGGTTCGGTGAGCAAATGCAGAACCTTTGAAATCATATTGCATGGTAGCCATTCCATGGGTCTCAACTCTCCAGGTTGAAGGGATTCTTCCTTCAGCTAAAACATGCATGTGGAACCCAGAGTATGATCCACCGTGTGATCGGGAAACGTGTTCAAATGTGTCTCAGTTTTCATCCCCTGGTACTCGGGTGCAACATTCCAGACGCTTTACTAACACTCTCCCCACTTGGAGAGTCAGTGCCTTGAACCTCCTGTTTGGCCCAGTTTGCAATTTCTGCGGAAGATGAACAGGAATAGGGAGAACCAATGAGAGACTAGCTGGAGGTGTGTGGACGGGCAAATTTAACCCTCATTTCCCACCAGGAAGAGGAATTAACCAAAGGCTCAGCGTGCCGTGCCGGAACCAGATTAGGCCCTGAAGCAATCCTGCCGTGTTGCGGCCAGCTCACAAGAAAGCGAGTTGAAGAAAGGAGCTCAGGGGCACTGTAATTCACAAACCTGCAGAGTTATAAATGACAGCTATCGTCCAAAAATATTTTGAAGTCAGGCTGCCAAGAGGAATTGAAAGCGGGGCAGAATTGCAGGAAACCGATTTCAGGAGGTAGACTGGAATTGCATTTAAAGCATAGGAAAAGAGGCAGAACGTCCACAATGATGCACTTGGCCAAAAAGGGCTTATGCGTTTTTTCCTGAATATACTCAGGAAAAAACGCATACGCCC
The DNA here is from genome assembly GCF_964374135.1 of Grampus griseus. Lineage (NCBI taxonomy): Eukaryota > Metazoa > Chordata > Mammalia > Artiodactyla > Delphinidae > Grampus > Grampus griseus. Next base: position 133,227 of record NW_028132857.1, read on the forward strand.
TTTTTGGCCAACCAAGCAAGCTTGCAAAGGAAATCTGCACTACAATGAAGTCTCACTTCCCCCCGGTCAAAAGGGCCATCTGAAAAAAGTGTAAAATCCAGAAAGGGGGGACAGTCCATGGAGAACTGGGGGCCTTGTTATGCTGATGGGCGGGATGTAAATTGCCACCCGCCACTCTAGAGAAGTGTATGGTGTTTCCTGAAACATCTAAAAAACAAACAAACAGAGCCTAGTGCACTTCCACTTATGGTCCTATAGTTAGGGAAATTAAAATCAAAAAGACACAGCCACCCCAAAGTTTGGGATGGCTCTGTTTACTAGAACCTCGTTTACGGTACTAGTTCAATATCGCAGAAAGCGAAAACTGGATAAAGATGCTGTGGTACTTACTTACAATGCAATATCACTCAGCAATGAAATCTATGTCATCAGGCCCGTAGCAGCATAATGAGTGGATTCAGGTACGATGATTCTAACTGAAATAAGTCACACAGAAAAAGAAACATCATAAGATATCACTAATACACGGAATGTGAACTTGGCTACACAGGAACTGAATTACAAAACAGAACACGGTCTCAAATTTAGAAAACCAACTTATGCTTTCTTAAGGGGAAAGGTGAGTTGGGGTGATGCATAAAACCAGAGATTGAAATGAGCACAGATACCGTTCCATAAGCCAAATATGTAATAGACAAGAGCTACTCCTTGCTCAACGAAATGGACTCAACATCCCATATTAAACGCCTAAGAGTATACCTGACTAGTAAGAATCTTAAAACCTATGGATGGATATGTCTCTGAAAGAGAATGAAGCGTGTGTACAGCAGCATAAATGCAACAGTGATAGGATTGGTGAGGGTCGGTGAGCAAATGCAGACCCTTTGAAGTCATATTGCATGGTAGCCATTCCATGGGTCTCAACTCTCCAGGTTGAAGGGATTCTTCCTTCAGCTAAAACATGCATGTGGAACCCAGAGTATGATCCACCGTGTGATCGGGAAACGTGTTCAAATGTGTCTCAGTTTTCGTCACCTGGTACTCGAGTGCAACATGCCAGACGCTTTACTAACACTCTCTCCACTTGGAGAGTCAGTGCCTTGAACCTCCTGTTTGGCCCAGTTTGCAATTTCTGCGGAAGATGAACAGGAATAGGGAGAACCAATGAGAGACTAGCTGGAGGTGTCTGGACGGGCAAATTTAACTCTCATTTCCCACCAGGAAGGGGAATTAACCAAAGGCCCAGCGTGCCGTGCCGGAACCAGATTACGCCCTGAAGCAATCCTGCGGTGTTGCGGCCAGCTCACAAGAAAGCGAGTTGAAGAAAGGAGCTCAGGGGCACTGTAATTCACAAACTTGCAGAGTTATAAATGACAGCTATGCTCCAAAATATACTGAAGTCAGGCTGCCAAGAGGACTTGAAAGCGGGGCAGAATTGCAGGAAACCAATTTCAGGAGGTAGACTGGAATTGCATTTAAAGCATAGGAAAAGACGCAGAACGTCCACAGTGATGCACTTGGCCAAAAAGGGCGTATGCGTTTTTTCCTGAATATATTCAGGAAAAAATGCATATGCCCTTTTTGGCCAACCAAGCAAGCTTGCAAAGGAAATCTGCACTACAATGAAGTCTGACTTCCCCCCGGTCAAAAGGGCAATCTGAAAAAAGTGTAAAATCCTGAAAGGCAGGACAGTCCATGGAGAACAGGGGGCCTTGATATGCTGATGGGCGGGATGTAAATTGCCACCCGCCACTCTGGAGAAGTGTATGGTGTTTCCTGAAAAATCTAAAAAACAAAGCAACAGAGCCTAGGGCACTTCCACTTATGGTCCTATAGCTTAGGGAAATTAAAATCAAAAAGACACAGCCACCCCAAAGTTTGGGACGGCTCTGTTTACTAGAACCTCGTTTACGGTACAAGTTCAATATCGCAGAAACTGAAAACTGGATAAAGAAGTTGTGGTACTTACGTACAATGCAATATCGCTCAGCAATGAAATCTATGTCATCAGGCCCGTAGCAGCATAATGAGTGGATTCAGGTACGATGATTCTAACTGAAATAAGTCACACAGAAAAAGAAACATCATAAGATATCACGAATACACGGAATGTAAACTTGGTTACACAGGAACTGAATTACAAAACAGAACAGGGTCTCAAATTTAGAAAACCAACTTATGCTTGCTTAAGGGGAAAGGTGAGTTGGGGTGCTCCATAAAACCAGAGATTGAAATGAGCACAGATACCATTCCATAAGCCAAATATATAATAGACAAAGGCTACTCCTTGCTCAACGAAATGGACTCAACACCCCATATTAAATGCCTAAGAGTATACCTGACTAGTAGGAATCTTAAAACCTATGGATTGCTATGTTCCGAAAGAGAATCAAGTGTGTGTACAGCGGCATAAACGCAACAGTGATAGGATTGGTGAGGTTCGGTGAGCAAATGCAGACCCTTTGAAGTCATATTGCATGGTAGCCATTCCATGGGTCTCAACTCTCCAGGTTGAAGGGATTCTTCCTTCAGCTAAAACATGCATGTGGAACCCAGAGTATGATCCACCGTGTGATCGGGAAACGTGTTCAAATGTGTCTCAGTTTTCGTCCCCTGGTACTCGGGTGCAACATTCCAGACGCTTTACTAACACTCTCCCCACTTGGAGAGTCAGTGCCTTGAACCTCCTGTTTGGCCCAGTTTGCAATTTCTGCGTAAGAGGAACAGGAATAGGGAGAACCAATGAGAGACTAGCTGGAGGTGTCTGGACGGGCAAATTTAACTCTCATTTCCCACCAGGAAGAGGAATTAACCAAAGGCTCAGCGTGCCGTGCCGGAACCAGATTAGGCCCTGAAGCAATCCTGCGGTGTTGCGGCCAGCTCACAAGAAAGCGAGTTGAAGAAAGGAGCTCAGGGGCACTGTAATTCACAAACCTGCAGAGTTATAAATGACAGCTATCGTCCAAAAATATATTGACGTAAGGCTGCCAAGAGGACTTGAAAGCGGGGCAGAATTGCAGGAAACCGATTTCAGGAGGTAGACTGGAATTGCATTTAAAGCATAGGAAAAGACGCAGAACGTCCACAGTGATGCACTTGGCCAAAAAGTGCGTATGCGTTTTTTCCTGAATATATTCAGGAAAAAACGCATACGCCCTTTTTGGCCAACCAAGCAAGCTTGCAAAGGAAATCTGCACTACAATGAAGTCTGACTTCCCCCCGGTCAAAAGGGCAATCTGAAAAAAGTGTAAAATCCAGAAAGGCAGGACAGTCCATGGAGAACTGGGGGCCTTGTTATGCTGATGGGCGGGATGTAAATTGCCACCCGCCACTCTGGAGAAGTGTATGGTGTTTCCTGAAACATCTAAAAAACAAAGCAACAGAGCCTAGGGCACTTCCACTTATGGTCCTATAGCTTAGGGAAATTACAATCAAAAAGACACAGCCACCCCAAAGTTTGGGACGGCTCTGTTTACTAGAACCTAATTTACGGCACAAGTTCAATATCGCAGAATGCGAAAAATGGATAAAGAAGTTGTGGTACTTACGTACAATGCAATATCGCTCAGCAATGAAATCTATGTCATCAGGCCCGTAGCAGCATAATGAGTGGATTCAGGTACGATGATTCTAACTGAAATAAGTCACACAGAAAAAGAAACATCATAAGATATCATTAATACACGGAATGTAAACTTGGCTACACAGGAACTGAATTACAAAACAGAACACGGTCTCAAATTTAGAAAACCAACTTATGCTTGCTTAAGGGGAAAGGTGAGTTGGGGTGCTCCATAAAACCAGAGATTGAAATGAGCACAGATACCATTCCATAAGCCAAATATGTAATAGACAAGAGCTACTCCTTGCTCAACGAAATGGACTCAACACCCCATATTAAATGCCTAAGAGTATACCTGACTAGTAGGAATCTTAAAACCTATGGATTGCTATGTTCCGAAAGAGAATCAAGTGTGTGTACAGCGGCATAAACGCAGCAGTGATAGGATTGGTGAGGTTCGGTGAGCAAATGCAGACCCTTTGAAGTCATATTGCATGGTAGCCATTCCATGGGTCTCAACTCTCCAGGTTGAAGGGATTCTTCCTTCAGCTAAAACATGCATGTGGAACCCACAGTATGATCCACCGTGTGATCGGGAAACGTGTTCAAATGTGTCTCAGTTTTCGTCACCTGGTACTCGAGTGCAACATGCCAGACGCTTTACTAACACTCTCTCCACTTGGAGAGTCAGTGCCTTGAACCTCCTGTTTGGCCCAGTTTGCAATTTCTGCGGAAGATGAACAGGAATAGGGAGAACCAATGAGAGACTAGCTGGAGGTGTCTGGACGGGCAAATTTAACTCTCATTTCCCACCAGGAAGGGGAATTAACCAAAGGCCCAGCGTGCTGTGCCGGAACCAGATTACGCCCTGAAGCAATCCTGCGGTGTTGCGGCCAGCTCACAAGAAAGCGAGTTGAAGAAAGGAGCTCAGGGGCACTGTAATTCACAAACTTGCAGAGTTATAAATGACAGCTATGCTCCAAAATATACTGAAGTCAGGCTGCCAAGAGGACTTGAAAGCGGGGCAGAATTGCAGGAAACCAATTTCAGGAGGTAGACTGGAATTGCATTTAAAGCATAGGAAAAGACGCAGAACGTCCACAGTGATGCACTTGGCCAAAAAGGGCGTATGCGTTTTTTCCTGAATATACTCAGGAAAAAACGCATACGCCCTTTTTGGCCAACCAAGCAAGCTTGCAAAGGAAATCTGCACTACAATGAAGTCTGACTTCCCCCCGGTCAAAAGGGCAATCTGAAAAAAGTGTAAAATCCAGAAAGGCAGGACAGTCCATGGAGAACTGGGGGCCTTGATATGCTGATGGGCGGGATGTAAATTGCCACCCGCCACTCTGGAGAAGTGTATGGTGTTTCCTGAAAAATCTAAAAAACAAAGCAACAGAGCCTAGGGCACTTCCACTTATGGTCCTATAGCTTAGGGAAATTAAAATCAAAAAGACACAGCCACCCCAAAGTTTGGGACGGCTCTGTTTACTAGAACCTCGTTTACGGTACAAGTTCAATATCGCAGAAACTGAAAACTGGATAAAGAAGTTGTGGTACTTACGTACAATGCAATATCGCTCAGCAATGAAATCTATGTCATCAGGCCCATAGCAGCATAATGAGTGGATTCAGGTACGATGATTCTAACTGAAATAAGTCACACAGAAAAAGAAACATCATAAGATATCACGAATA